>NC_077224.1:5064727-5316794 GCF_024763615.1 Phlebotomus papatasi
TTGTAAATTCCACAAAAAGCGCTCAATTATAAAGAATCACGATAAAATAGGAAGAACTACAGCGAATTTGAGCGAATTAGCTTCATAATTAAACGTGAAGATTGTCAACAAAATTTTCCGTCTGATTGAAGAGGAACCGATTGAGCGAGAATCTACTGTATATTATTTAATTGCTTACATCGATAGATAAACTATCTAAAAATATACTATAAATATATCAAAATTTATTCGAAGTTTTTTGAAAGATACAGAGCCGAAAGCAAATGAGTACGAGCAGATTTGTACTAAAGATTAAAAAAAAACTTTATGGACTGAATAAAATGAATAAAGGCTTCCATATTAAATTCTCTTCTAGTTGAACTAAAAGCATGTGAAAGCCACAATTTGGTCATAAAAATGCATTTGAAAAAAAAAACGATTTCACGATTTTTTCGGATTTTCTTAGGTTAACTATGAAATACACTAATGAAAATTTATTTATTTTTTAGGTTTTGTTTAACAAAAATGTTAAAATAAAGGTCTCTTGTTTTTAGTTAAGTTCTGAATGCTTTAGGGGGAAGTGGGACACCTTTGAATTGGGGCAGCTTTGGAATTGTAGTACAGTAGACTCTTCGATATCCGGCTGACTGGGGGACAAAATGACATTTAGGTTTTTTGAATGATCAACGGTTTATCTATTTTGTGCTCTGTGAATTTATTTTCTGTCTGGCAAAAAACAAGAGAATTTTCTTCATGGTGTGCTTATGTTTCATTTTTTATCACAATTATGTATTAAAAACTTCGATACAATGTTAATAATACTTTAATTCACTCTGGACAAACTTCATGTTTAGTGAAAATAATTTTGAATATATCAACCGCCAGTGTTTAGCAGCTGTCACCCGGATATCGAAGTGCTGGATATCGAAGAGTCTACTGTATACTGCTCAAGCTCACCTGGAATTATATCTGGGTTATTATCCCATTCACGTCGCTGCAGCAATAACACCACGAGGCAATCCGTTCAAGTCCACACTTTATTCTACTTCTTCTTCTCATACAATACAACAATCCGGGAAACCTTACAACTACTTATCTATCTATATACAATATTTACATTATGTACATAACAGAAATTGAGCTTTTTTCTCCTATTTTTGAGTGAAACTGGACCTTATTATGATATAATTTAGCTCAACAAACCAATTGCGAAGCTAAATTGCGTCATGATAAGGCTCAATGCCATTTAAAAATAGGAGAACAAAGCCCAATTTCAAAGGTGCCCCAATTCAAAGGTGCCCCAATTCAAAGGTGCCCCACTTCCCCCTACTAGTGTCATTGGAATCGCCATTGAAAATTTTTTGTATTTATTATCCTCAGGAAACCAAAATCATCCAGATTTGAAAACTACCTCCAATAAAAACTACCGAAAACCAAATCTCGATTCGGACAAAAAATCCCTCCTGTACGATTACTATGCTAATACTATGGCTCCGATCTACAGCAAGAAGTCGTTTATGCCAATCCGAGGCAAAAAGGACTCACAACCTGCTTTTAAGGAAGTTGAAGTCATTGAACCACAGCCAACAAATAAAAATCAAAAATCATCAATTTATGGATCATACTCAAAAGGAAACTTCAACGATGAGGCTGACCAATACGGATTTGAGAATTTCTACAAAAGGAATTTTGAAGATTTTGGAAGTTACAACTAAATGTTGAGGAAGCATAAAATATGTGTAGTTTTATTTGAATAATGTAGTTTGAATTGGAGTGATTTTTCAAATCGCAAAATACATGTTACCCCTTAAGTGATTCTCTTAATTTAAGAGTTTTCTTTGATATGAACTGGTTCAAATCTACGATTTTCACTTGGACTTTTCTAAACGCGTACAATTGAGAAAGAGACCAAGGTAGAAGTACGAATTGAGAAAGAGAAAATAAGATTAATAAATGGAAAGATGTAAAAGACGTAGGAGCAAAAGAGAGAAATCCAGCTGGTAGTGAATTAACTTACAATATTTGCAACAAGCCTCACTCAATCGTGGACATTCATTTGTGGTGGAATGTGAAGTTTTGTCCACAGAAGGACAAATTAATCATTTTAGAATTAAATAATATCTCACTGGTGTAAGTTATCATCTTTTTCTTAGGTTTGTACTTTGTGAAAATTGTGCTTTTAAATCTTTTTTATGCTCATCAATGATTTAGTGAGTGTATTGGCTGTAATATTTAATGGAAATTATTGAGTGAAATGTTGCTATTTTAAGATGAATGAGTATTGGTTCGAACGACGTCATATTTTACTGGGAAATAAAATTGCTGAGTGGAGAAAAAAATATTATAACATTCGATTGTTGTCGATAAATACGATAAATTAAAAAGTGTATCTTATTAAATCTTATAGCACGCAATCAAGTTTAATTAATATAAATATCCCAATCTCACATAATTTATTCACTATTCTTCGGGAGATTCTCAAAGTGGTAAGGCTAAAGTTTATCATAGTGGTTCATGGGCAAGAGGGCTCCTCATGAATTAAAGAACAAACTTTTGGGTTGAAGATCAAATTAAAGTGAACAATATCCGCTCCATAAAAACCTGTTCATGAGCTATTAAAGTGGTTGTCTTCATCTGTAAAATACTGATTTACCTCACTGGTACACCCATTTAGTCAGTGTAAGGTCACGTCATAAGTGCCGTGTATTCTTGGCCCCGGACACAAAACGTCACAATTACCTTTATAAGAAAAAATATAACATAACAAACTACTTATACATTCAGGTAAATCCTTCAATATTCTGAATCACAAGATGTGCATCAACCCCTTGTTATGCGAAGATAATCGAGAAACAAACCCAATATTTCACCGTGTTAAAGTCTTTCATTATATTCCACGAATGAATGATTAGATTGTGCTTTTTTTCTAAAAAAAAAAAGGTGTTAAATTGAATTAGAGATTGTAGTTTTTATGCTGAAATCTCAAGAATAAAATGGGGAATTCTGGACAATGATTTCCAAAGATGCTGACTTAAACAGAGTGTTAATGCGCATTTTGTTGTGAATCTGTCGAATGATTTGAGTGAAATGAGCCAAGATGAGGAGATCAGAAGGTCAAATACATAAGTGATCATTCTGATAAGAAGAAATGTTGTTTTTAGTACTTTAACAGCAATTTAATTTACACTAGGCTATTACTGGAAGCTCTCTCTCTCTGCAACCATGGGAAGAATCTTTACCGTGATTTCGCTTGGTTTGGTGCTATTGGAGTTGTTTAGCGGTGTTAGCTCACTTCCATATTCAAGTAAGTTCATCAAAATCTTTGTCAGCAAGAAAAAGTGAAAACGATTACTAATGCATTTTTAAGGGTGTGAAAAAGGGTAAGACCTTCCGTTGATTTATGGATAATACTCTACCTTTTTTTAGGTAAACCTATTACCTAATCATCTACTGATAGCTAATCTTTCTCTGACTGTTCCAAAAGACATTAAAATGTTAAGACAAATAGTAATATTGCCTTGAACTTCAAATTGTAGATTAGAACTTTTAATTTAAGAGAAAACCTATCATTATGTTAAATTCTAATCATTTCAGTTATAGGGGAAGGTGGGGCTACAGTTAAAACGCTATTTTAGCAAATTATTAAAAAAAAACTAAAAGTCGGGCTTTAGCGTAATGTAATTCAGCGGAGGCAGCCAAAATCCCAAATTGGCCAAAATCCCAAATGCCGAAATCCCGAAAGGACCAAAATCCCGAGAGAACCAAAATCCCGAAGCTAAAATCCCGAATACACAAAATCCTGAACGGGATGAAATTACAGTGCCCGCTCTCTAATCCGGATCGCCGTAATCCGGACGAGTTATCGACGGTTACGGAAAATGAATTATCCTGTGATCTTTTTATTTAATAAATGAAGTATAATAGCATAGAATTCTCTAATTATATCTTTTTAAACTTCTTTAAAACTTTTATTCTAATTCTAGAAAAAAACCTAGTATTATATTTTCAAGACGTTGAACAAATTCAAAAAAATCCATCCGGATTACGAAACGGATAACTGTCATATTGTCTCCCAATCATTCGGATTACGAAGCGGGTACTGTATATGGAGGATATTCTGTGGAATAATTTCCCAAGCCGCAGAAAATTTCCCTTTGCCTCCAGCAAGCGCGAGTGCAATCATAGAAATAGTTAAGACACTTTTAAAAATTTGGAATTTCGGCTTTCTGGATTTTGGCTTTCGGAATCATGGCGTTCGAGATTTTGGCTTTCTGAAATTTAACCGGGACCCGTAGTTTCGATATACAAGAATGTCCTTTAATGTCCTTTAAAAATAATGCGAAAAGGATTTTCAATACACAGAAAAAATATTTTGTAAAATCGTTCGTAAATGTTTGTGAAATCCTATTGAGGATTTACGAAATGCTCTTGAATCACATAACCCACAAACAAGTTCGTAAAAGTTTGTACTTTTTTCACAAACATTGTTCGAAAATTGATCATTTGATGAAAATTTTTTGTACTTTTACAAACACTTGTTCGTAAATGTTCGTAAACACACAAAAAATGTTCGTAAAATTTTGTCATTTGTTCGTAAATTTTTGCCAGATAAACAAAAATTTACGAAGAAATACGAACAAACGACAAAATTTTTGTGTGTTTACGAACATTTACGAACAAATGTTTGTAAAAGTACAAAAAATGTTCGTCAAATGATCATTTTACGAACAATGTTTGTGAAAAAAGTATACAAAATTTTACGAACTTGTTTGTGAGTTATACGATTCACGAGCATTTCGTAAGTCTGCCATAGGATTTAGCAAACATTTACAAACAATTTTACAAAATATTTTTTTTCTGTGTAGAACCCCACCTTCCCCTACCTGATTGTTTTATTTTTTAGCAGATCCCTGAAGACTTTAAGAGATTTCTAATCAGTAAATTCTTATGTTAACTTATAGTAAACTTATAGTAAAACTTATAGTAAAAAAGCATTTTCCTCTACCTGAAGGGGAAATTGGTTTTTAGAGTCATTTTTCGAAATTATTTTGTAGAAATTTTGTGGAACATTGAAACAAATGTTTACATCCTTGGGGCAATTTATGGTATTTTGTTATGCTTTATTTCTATCTCTTGTGAATGAAAGAAATGTCCAGTTAGCATATTTTGATGGTAATGGCTCCGGTACATCTTTTAGATCGGGAATATTTCTTGAAGTCTAAATTCGAATACCTTTCTTGCTCACATGCTCTGCATATGTCTATCTCATCTCATTCTTTCGTACTCTTCTTCTTCTTTTAAACATCACAAGAAATTCAATTTAGCTCAATCGAATTTGCAGTGCGAGAGATAGACATATGCAAAACGTGTGAAAAAGAAAGAGATGTGCATTTTGATTTTGTGACATTTTCTTGATCTAAAAGACGTGCCGGAGCCATTATGAACTATTTTAGTATATAATTTTGTAAATATTCTTAAGATCAAAACCTGATAAAAAGAAAACTGACAGTTTTAGTTTTTTCTGATCATTCGACCAAAAATGCTTGTTGTATAAATTAGTCTCGGTCTCCCATAGGGAAGACTGGGGCAAAATTTGTCAAAACGAAAAGTTCAATATTCACTATTTTCTAAAATAAAAGAGACTCAGGCTTGAAATTTCTATTACAGAAAGCCTTCATGAACCTTCTTAAACTCACTAAGTTTCAAAGCATTCGAGGAAGGATTATGTAAAATAAAAACGAGCCCTATTTTTGGAATATTTGGCTTACAGAAAATATCAATACTGATTAGCTCAATTTAAGTACATTTCTCGTTAAGATAGAGAAAAATTATCTTCGACAAAGTTGTAGAGGAATAAATTTCCTATAAAAATATGTCTATTTGATATTTTTAACGTTTGCGAGAGTAGAACGTCACAAATTATCCGAAGACTGACAAAATTTACCCCAGCAATTTTGAGAATCTCCACAAAATCGACTTTTATGGGTCCGGCACACCTTTTAGATCAGGAAAATTTCATGAAGTCGAAATTCGAATCCCTTTTTATCTCACATGCTTTGTATTTGTCTATCTCATTCTCTCACACTCTTCTTCTTTTTTTAAACATCACACCAAATTCAATTTAGCCCAATCGAATTTCGACTTCATGAAATTTTCCTGATCTAAAAGGTGTGCCGGAGCCATTAGAAAATGATTCGAAAATCACATTTCTTTCGAGATAGAGGAAAATAGTCTTCTGCAATGTTGTAGAGCAGTAAATTTCCTATAAGAATATGCTCATTATAAAACGTTAAAGTTTTCTCAGATCTCGTGAAAAAATTAAATATGCGTTTTGACAGGTTTTGCCCCAGTTTTCCCTACTATCAAAATTTTGCAGAAGAAGGCATCCGCAGCGCTTCAGAGCTGTGAAAATTCTTTAAATTATTTTCAAAATTTTTATCAATAAGTCATACAATTCCTCAAATTTTCCATCAGAATTTGTGTCTTGGGGATGTTGCAAGACTTTCCAAATCCATCAAACACTGAATTAGTAATTTTTACTCGGTTTTGGTTATCCAGGGACATTTTTTTAATTGGTTTTAAGTACCCCTAGGAAAATTGTGTTGGACGTTAATGCTCTAAAAGTGTATTCAATTTTTCGTGTTCAGAAAGAAAAATCAAATAATTGTGGAAGATCGTTTTAAATTCTTATCTCATTTCTATGTCAAGTTGTGATTGTAATACGGGCTTCAGACCAGGCTTAGCCACAAGGCTTAACTTCTCTAATTTCTTGTCAGTCGAAAATTTATGGAAAATTTTTGTCTTAGAAATAGACTATTAGGGGAATTAATCTTATCAGAAGAACAAATTAAATTGGTTGCTATTAGGATTTGGAGACCTTCGGTAACTGGGTTAAACCGGTTAAACCTATAGTCTGAATCTGAAGATGGTCTAATGCCTCAATTTTTTTTTTCAGAATACGGAAGATCATGCAGCGATATTGGATGTCTATCTTCCGAAGTCTGTGTCATGGCATTTGATTCGTGCTCTTATGGCCAGCGCGAGAATAAAGAGTGTGGTCGGTATCCGACATGTCGCAAGAGCGGATCTGGAGGAAGTACCGTACCAGGTTAGTTAAATTACACGGCTTCAATCTAAATTAGAGGATAAGATAAATCATTGTGCTTGTCTCATCGTCATTGCATGAGGAATCTATCAATCTCCCGCAGGTGGTTATCTGAATCCGTTGCCGGAAAACACGAGAGTGTCCCAGTCACAAGATCGTGAGATTAACACCAACTACAATGGGAATCCAAATTATCAAGCACCTCCGTATGGTGGTTCCAATGCCTTCCCACCTCCACAGCAACCTTTCCCTCCATCCGGTAGCTATCCCAATTACTATCCCCAGAATCCCCAATATCCACAGAATCCCCAGTATCCACAGCCAGGATATGCACCAGGTGGACAGCAGCCATATCCTGGCCAACAGCCATATCCTGGTCAGCAGCCTGGCTACTACAATCCTCAACACACCACGGAACCCAGTCTATGGCATCAATTTCTGTACAACAAGAGCGGGGCTAATTCACATCTGGCCAATGGCAATCCCATCATGACCCTCACCTTACTTCTCGCGGTCATTCTCTCAGCATGGCGATACATTAACTAAACAAAAAAATGCCAAATCTAATTAATTACAAAAGAGCTTCCCTAGATCTCGTACTAATACCATTTTGTACTGCTAGTCATCGGGTCTCTCAAATTAATCAACTTACCTAAACTAACACAGAGTACTTAAAACTTCCTGAAATTACAAACACTTCCAGAAAACGGGTTTATTGTCCCGAAAATTTCCCAACCACCAAGTTTTTTCTAAAATATCAATTTAGTGTCCGTTAATCACGATATTTCTAGACACTTTGCAAAAAAAACACCATTCACATTGTATAAGCAAATTTTAAACTATATTAATATGTATCAGAATTGAGCGCAGACTTCCGGACGGCCTTGATTAATTTTTGAGGACATTGAGCATATTTTGTGTTTACGGAAGGCACATAATGCATAATGTTGAGAAGTTGGGATGTTGATAAAGTTACAAAATGCCTATGAACTCTAACAAGTATTAAATTGAACAAATTTACAGTCTAAATTACTATATTTACTTGGTAAACTAATTAATGTGAAGAGCCTTTGGAAATTTCACATATCAACAATTTACACACAGTATTATGATTTTGTCAACAATTTAAGTGAATAATAGCAAAATTACGGGTTGTTTTAAACCAATTGCAGCTGGAAAAAAATTATTATCATTGCAATATTTCAATTAAAAAAAAGAATAAAGAAAATTTATGCGTATCTCTTAAATTAAGAGGAGTGCTAACGATTGGTTTATCACGTGCATTACATGCTATCACTGTGAGAAAATCGATTTGAAAATCCTCAGACTGTTGAAAATCCTCAGACATTAGTCTCAAGGTAAAAGAAAAGTGTTTCTATTCTTTAGCCTAGCTTTTCCGTGAAAACAAATAATTTGTAAATCATTACGGGTATTTTTCCAATATTTAAATTGAGAAATGAAAAAAAATCCCGTAGGAAAATTTACAGACAAGCATTATTAGCAGTAGCGCTGCTAATAATGCCGATATTCAAAATAGTCTGCGAAAAAAGTTTGTTCATTCAATATTGCGAGAAGAAATTAATAAAGAAGTTGTATAATAATTTATTTGCAATGCAATTATACTAAGACACTCCGGATTTTAAAATCAGACCACCTAAAATATTTACCTTATTTCAAAGAACAAAATCAAGATTATGGTCAAGAAAATTTCTAGATTTTAGTATTCTTATGCCTAAAGAATCAAGAAACAATCCATGGCCTAGCATTCATAACTGGAGTTTGCCCAAGAAAAAAGACATTCGAAGATCAATTTCGAAAGCCAAAGAAAAAGCATTTGTACTTTATATTTCGTCCGCGTGGTGGCTGAAATACTTCCTGTTAGAATTTCGAAATACTTTTAAATGTCAACATACAGTAGACTCTCTCAAATTCGGGCATATGGGACCAAAATGTCACCCGAATTAGACAGAAATTCTGGCGACAATTTTTTTTGAAATGCAACGATTTTTTATTCAACTGCATATAAATATTGAGTTTGCATACTCATATTTATGCTAAATTTCAAGAAACCCCCTTAATAATGCAAAAACACATCAAAACTAAGACAAACCATGCCAAATTTGAGCATATTTGCTTCATTTGATAATCATAATCAAACTTGGAAAATAACAACAAACTTTTTTCAAATTTAACTGCTGTCCGAATTAAAAAGTAGCCCGATCTTAAAAATCTTGAGCAAAAACGAAGTGGGTACAAACACAAGTAGAATTTGATTCACCAATAGTGTCTTGGATAAAAGGTAAATGGAACTCTATTTGCACAAAAAGTCGTTGATATTCGAAGAATTCAAATTCAATTTCGAATTTTCATACTACATTTTCGAACAAGGTAGGGAAAATTTATGAAATTTTACACTAAAAAGCTCGCAAAAGATTTACTCAGTGATTATGGATTGATTAAATAATGGGACATAAGTAGTAATCAACACTTTGGCGTCTTCTGTACGGGAGAATTTCGAAATACAGCCCACTGTGCTATGCACCGGTGAGTCTCGGGAAATCTCCCCTAGTGGTTCATTCCTGAGATAAATTTTCTCCACTGGCAGACTGTCTATTTTATTTCGAAACGTTTCGAACGTCAATCACGCAGTGTTTTACAATTAAAGAATTTGTTAAAGAGTGGTAAAGTTAATATTTATGCTTGGTGGCGAACACTTTATAAGTAAAAGGAGATGGGGCACTCATCCTCTATATCAAAACCATCCTACCGCAGAATTTTATTTGACGACTTTTTGTTCGAAAATTCAAAACTGAGTTTGAATTCATCGAGAATTAGCGATTTTCATGCAAATGAGATCCATTTGTCTTTTAGCCAAGACACTATTAAAGAATCACACTTCGACTGTGAATGCGCGTAATTGGTAATAAACATACAATGTTGAAATATATAATTTTAAGATTTCTTGCCTTCCCAATAAAATTCTTAAATTTTCTAGATACAGTGGGTATCAATAGTTTGTTGCCTAAAATATGTTTGAGAAACCAAGTGGAAAAAATGATAGAAAAAATTACTTTTTCAAAATTTTCTTCTTGCAAATGAATTCCCTGTAATCCGTAGATCTTATTTATATATAAAAAAATTAAATAATTTCATTTCATATAAAAAATAATTGTTTTCCAAAAATTGATCGTTTTTGATACGTTGGCTAATTTGAAAGAGTAATTCAAAATGGGCAAAACATATGCAACAAAAATTCACAAGATTTTTTTTAAATAAACCTTTGAAAACTGAAAATATTCACATGGATCATTTTGTAATATGTGCGATATGTCTTTAGCTTAGTCTTTAACCCTTTAAGGACGATTGGAACACCGGTGTCCCATAAAGAAAATAATTTTTTCTGACTACCTGAAATTATTTTTTTCTTATGTTAGTACGTAATTGCAAAGTAGAAGGTTGAAGGAATCTAGGATATTTTTTGCAAGTCTCCAACTATTTGCTATATAGTAAATATTTAACCTTAAAAATGACTAATTTTTAAATTCTCATATTGAAAAATGATTTTAATTATTTTTTATACTTCTAATTTTTTCAAGCCAAACCGTTTTGGGAAAAGAAACTACAATATTTATACGTAATATTTTTCATTAGACTGAAAATTATTATTCATTGGTATTGTCAGAAAAATTACTTAAATTCTTGGGCTATTTTTGTCCCTATCGCTCGTAGAGGTAAAAATACATCGAATAAGAATCTTTTAAATGTTCCAAAGTCAGATGTAAGACGTTTCATTGATTTTGTTTATCGGTTAAATTTTTATTATTGATTTTCGGTCCGTAAAAAGTGTCTCGTCGTTAAAGGGTTAATCCAAAATAAGAAAACTTTCATTTTGAAACTAAATATTTAAAAGAAATCTTAAAACTTTACTCAAAATTGAAGCACTGACCAAGGAAATATCTGAATTTTAGTATTTAAAAAATTATAAAAAACTAAAATTTAAAAATTATATATCTCTTTAAGTAATTATTTCAAGATTTCTTGTCTTTTCATATTTTTGAAATCTTCAAATTTTCTTGATGTTGATTTTTTTTGAGAATAGAAGCAAATTATTTCTGATAAAACGTAACATTTTTGGTTTATTGATTGTCGTACGGCGGCGTTATCACACTTGCACATTAAAATTTTAATGTGATTCATATTAATTGTCGCTTGTGAGCGTCCAAATATGTTATTTGTGTCTTTGAGTCACTTAATATTCGGGGTCTTTCTATTTATTGATAAAGAAGTGGACTTGGCCGGCAAAAATAAGTTTAAATTTACCTAAAGCATAAATATTTTTCACATTAAAAAATTAAAGAGAAAATCGCATTAATTTTTCGCATTAATGCTATAAATCAATTTATATCAAATTTTGTGGGCCAAGTCTACCTTTTTATCAACAAATAGATCAAATTTTGAATATAAAATGATTCAAACACACAAATTACACATTTGGACTCTCATCAGCGACAATTAATGTGAATCATATTAAAATTTTAATGTGCAAGTGTGATAACACAGTTAATCTGTTATTTTTTAATACCGTAAAGAAGGCTCTCGAAATCGGTAGTTGAGAGATTTTAAGATTTATCACACGATAAACTAATTGTGAATTATTTAAAGAAAAAAATATAACTAGCGAGACCTAGGGAAATTTTATTTAACCTGGAGAAAAGACTTTTTAACGTGAACTCTCCACTAATTACCAAGAATTGTTTAACAGAAGCAATAGTAGAATAGTTTATATGGAAAACCAATGAATAGAAATTTCATGCCACTGAAAATCCATGCACTTGAGAGAAGTTTATTTTTCTCTTTGATGTGAAATTTTGCCTCCAAAAATGGAATGTATCGTTACCCAATTACGTAAATGGCATCATGATAATTGAGCTAACAGCACACCTTTCTTAACAAACAGATGTTAAAGTGTGTCTTTTTTTGTGGTTGTAATGGGAAAATTTGGAATTATGAAAAACGATAAGCCCATTTTGTTGAGGAAGCATTTTGGAAACTATCTCCGTCCTCATAATTATGCATGAGTCACAAGAAAATTTGCCTTTAGTGGTAGAATTATATTGTTCTGTTTTGACCATAAATAAATATAATAAAAAATCTGTTGAACTGTGAAATTTGCTGTTGAACTTTCTAGACACCTCCCACTCTTCGTTACCCTCAAATACTCCCGATAACACGTATAACTCTAGACCATCTGCACCTGTTGCTCCGGCTCCAGAACCCCCACGACCATCATACCCTACCAGCGGAGGTGGATCTTCCTATCCATCTTCGTCAGGCGGAGGAGGAGGCTACAACGTCAATCCCGGTGGATACGTTCCTCCTGGATATGGCTCTTATGGCGGTGGAAGTCATTATGGAGGCGGAAGCTCCTACGGCGGTGGCGGAAGTTCCTACGGCGGAAGAGGTAGCTCCTACGGCGGCGGTGGTAGCTCCTACGGCGGTGGCGGAAGTTCCTACGGTGGTGGTGGCTACCATCCACCGACGACCAAGAAACCCAAATCTTCCTCAGATTCCCTGAGCGGTTTCTTCTCAGGACTCATTTCAAGTGGTTTTGGTAGCCTAATTCAGAACGCCCTTGCGGGTGGTGGATCAGGTACCCGTGGAGGTACATCTGGTGGAAGCCTAAGTAGCCTATTCGGCGGAGGATCTTCATCTGGAAGTGGAGGAGGCCTAGGTGGACTCTTTGATACACGGCACCTCATTGAAAACCGCAATTTTGGTAGTCTCTTCAGTGAGAAAAACCCTTCAGGCGGAAGTACCAGTGGTACTGGTAGTCAAACTGCCTCAAGGGGTGCAGGCTACCCTACCCAACCGCCCTATAACAGCGGATACGCATCTATGTACAGTGGCTCTCCAAGCACTGGACAAACTGGAGCATCTCACCAGTCAGGAAATACTCAATATGGATGGAAAGTTTAAGAACTATTTGCAAATTTATTAAATAAAATTTTAAGTATTTCAATAATCTAATCATGGAATAGAACAGTGCCTGGTGCAAACAGTTTAGATTCTTACTCTGAAAAAAAATTTCTTGTTAAACGAACAAATGGATTTTGTTGAAATTTTGTCCAAAGTATGTTATTTACCAATTTGACAAAACTTTTTCTTGCATTTTGAATGGAAAAACACCCTTTTGACAAACTTTTAACAAGATACAGTTGGTCGCAAAATTGACTAAACTTTTCCATATTCTGTATGGAAGAACATACTTTTTACAAACTTGTCTTGTTTATTTGACAAAACATTTTTTTCAGAGTAGAAGTCAAGAAACAGGAATACTCAAAACCAGTTATTAACTATTCAAATTTTCAGGCCAAGATCAAAATCAAGGTAATTTCTAATATTTTCAAGACTTTAAAAAACATTAGGGGAAAATGCTCATAATTTGCACGGTCCCAAGCTTCATAATGACTAAAATTTTTCCTATGTTTCTGAATATATGTGACTCTGCAATATATTTTAGAAACAGAACATTTTCCTCTAGTTTTTAAAATGGGGACGATGAGTCATATTTATTGAAAAACACAAGAAAATTAAGTCGTTATTAAGCTTGAGACAGTGCAAAGCATGAGCACTTTCCCGTTAATTTTATTCTCGAAATTTTACGGCCGAAGTAAAAATTATATGGTTTAAAAAAGAATAGTTTTACAGTGTAAAAAAATTGTGTAAATAAATAAATCGTGTAAATTTACACAAGACATGCATTTTTATTAAAAATACTTGTTATTTACTCACTTTTTACACTTGTAAGGTTTTAAACATAAAATCTATTTCATATTCACACGTTTTCAATTTAAATTCACTTTTGTGTAACTTAGTAAATTTTCTTTTGTGTATACAAGAATTCTTCTTGCAATTTTGGAACGATAATCGTGATTCAAAAGTAAACTAATGATTTATAATTGTAAATCTCCTTTTTTTGTCTAGAGTTAACATGTACAAACATTGTTTAAAAGATTTTTTACGCACAATACCAGTTACGATAATTACATACTGAGCATATATCTATAGGATTGCCAAAAATTTACTCAAAAAGCAACAATTTATTATTTATCAAGGGGTGAATAAGTGCTTCTCAGAGTGCATACCGTGAGTGGCGATCAGCAAAATTGTGCCGATCTATACAAATCGGCGTGTTCAACAAAAACATTGACACATCGGCATGATTTTAGCAAAGAAACGACAGATTTAAATGTCAGTTCGCACCTAGGATGATTAACTAACAAATGGAGCATTTTAATTCAAAAATGGTATATTTTTCTTAAATTCTTTGTAATTTTTAAGCTTTAGATCCCATAAAAATAAATATAACACGAAATGGTAGCCACATATACAGAGAATATATTTTTAATGAATTTAAAATTTTACTGGTGTTACAAATAGAAAATTTTTCAGAAAAATTCAAAAAATTGTGAATTTTACGTCTTTTTCATAAAGGTTTTAGGAACTATTATCCTCGTGCAATCATTATGAATTTTGTGCTAATAACATAACATTAGATACTCTTTCATTTGGTAAAAGTTTTAAAATGATTGCATTTCGTTTTATACCAAAACTAAAAAAAACACTTAAGAAAAAATATACCACATTTTTGTACGAAAAATATAATATTTGAGAATGCTCTGCCCTGGTTCGCACTTATCAAGTACAAAGTTTGTTTAAACTCGCGTAATATCATAAATTCACTGATATTCTAGACTCACTCGGCAGACCGGCACGAAATAGATATAATTAGTGAGAAATCGCCAAATCGGTACAGTTACCAACTCTTTGTTATTTGTACAAAACAAAAGATTACAAGAATAAATAATGGTTCGCTTTTATACCACAATTATTTTTGTAAAGTTACACAAATGTGTACTTCAGGAAAAATGTGTATGTGTAATATGAATTTTATCATGTGTAATGATAAACTAAATACAGTGCCCGCTTTGTAATTCGGATGATTGGGAGACAATATGACACATGTCCGCTTCATAATCCGGACGGATTTTTTGAATTTGTTCAACGTCACGAAAATATAATACAAAATTTTATGTAGAATTAGTACGAAAGTTTTAAAGAAGATTAAAAAGACATAATTAGAGAATTTCATGCTGTTATACTCCATTTATTAAACAGAAACATCACAGGATAATTCATTTTCATTGGTGAACACATATGCATACTTTACCTCAAAATTCTTTTAAATGTAACCGTCGAGAACTCGTCCGGATTAGAAAGCGGACACTGTAATCACACAGGAAAACTAGCAATTGATCACACAGTTGTGTATATTTTGTGTAAAACAGATTTTACACAAAACTGCTCAAATTTTAAATTTAGCAATACACAAAAATTACACATTTATGTAGATTTACACCGTAAATCATGATAAAGCAGTCAATAAATTTTTACTGTGTATATTTTATAAAAAAAAACAATATTAGGTGTGATTCCTTCTAATCACAGTTATTGTATTCCTCTGGTATTCTCAAAGTGCTCAGATCGAGCTGAAATTCACAGTGCGTCAATATTTAAAAATTGTGTAAGGTGACGTGGGACGCGAATTTTTATGAGGATTTACTCGAGGCGCGAATTTGTTCGCGGATTTTCGCGGGGTGCGATTTTTTTCCAAATTCGAATTTTCGAATTTCACGGGGTACGATTTTCTTCGCGGATTCTCGCAGGGCGCGAATATTTTGGGAGATTTTCGCGGGGTGCGAATTTTTTCCGAATTCGAATTTTCGAATTTCACGAGGTACGACTTTTTCGCGGATTCTCGCGGCGCGCGAATGTAGATTTTCACGCGGCGTGAATTTTTACGCGGATTTTCGCGAACTGCTGAATTTTTCGCGGATCTTCGTGGACTGAGGAATTTTTCACGGATTTTAGCGGATTTTTCCGAGATAATCGACTTAAAAGTTTGTCAGATACTTTTATGCATTTCTCATCCAATTTTTTAATTTTCAAGTGAAATTTTGCACATATCAAGCCTAAAGCAGGCTCTAAACGGATGTAAAATTTGAGGCCTCTATCTCTGATAGTTTCCGATATAATCGACTTTAAAGATTTTCAGCCACTTTTATGCATTTCTCACATTAATAATAACGATAATAAGTAACATACAGTTTAAGAATCGTTCGAGTTTGCCACAATCCAAATTTGCATTGAAGTAATCACACCTCTATAAGCTGATCTAGGCTTATCACTGACTTTTGCTTTCCATATTGAGAGACAGGGGAAATGTCTTTGGATCTAGAACTTTTATTCCTGAAAAGCTATTAAAAACTTATACGACTCTACAGTCTACATGATAAAATCTCTTTAAATTCGACCAGTAATAATAAATTTTTCATCTTAAAACATTGATTTAAACAAAAATTACATATTTTTAAAAAAAACTAAAATTTTGAAAGTGAAAATCTTAACATTATCTTGACCTTGAACATGGTTTCAGAGTAACAAAATACATCAATAATGCCCAACCCAGTTGAATTGATATTACATTTTTAAAGAGTAACAATAATTATTTATAAAAGAAATAAAACAAATTTCAGCCCCTATACCAATCACCCCTTCAAATACCAATTTGACGCAGAACTTCTGATAAGCTACATTATTTTAGGAAAGTTAAAAATAAATCAACGTTTTATAACCTGCATCTTTTCTAAATTTAAAAGCAACACCCCTCTTTAGAATGTAGCCCTATCTTTAAATCCAAAACCAAACAATAATGCCAATAAATCAAAGCACGAAAACAACAATATCTCTATTTCCTCTTGAACACCTTTAGGTCATATCCTGGGGATATCCTTATCTCGTCCCCTATCTGTTGAAATTGATTTCTGTTGATTTTACGGTGAATGATTCTCCAGAGCTCACATACACAGGTAATTGTGATACTGGCACTCATTGACTTTCAATATGACACTCTTCTTTCCATCAGGTTTAATTTTAGAATGTGAAATTTGTGTGCAATTTGCAGGACATAATATGCGCATGACAATAATAAGGATGAGAGTAATAAATTGAACAGCTAAAAGGAACTTAAGTATCGAGAGGTAGTACTGATTTTAATTCCTTTGTGTTAAGATGTTTAAACAGGGATGTTGAAGTGAACCATTCTTTGTTCTCTGTACTTTACACTTTCCTAATGCACCTATTGAGTTGAATAGTTAAATTTTGCAGTAAAAAAAAAGTTTAATAGAAACATTTTATCAGTTTGAGATGAAGTTTTGAATAGATAATTTAATTTTTGAAATTTTGCAGTTTGCAACTGTTTAAAATCAAAACTTTTGAATAAAGCACAGATAGGCTATATGGCAAAATGTCCTCAAATGCAAGACATGTAACGAGTTATATACATTGGATTGGAGGACCTGTAACTGTGAGGTGATAATGCCTAATTTTTTTTGGGCTTATTGAGGCAAACTGACCAAAAATTTCTTTCTTTTCTAAAAGCTTTTCAGTGGCATTAGTTATTGCGGCTTTAGCAGGTCCTCAATGGCTTTCGACTGAAGAAAAAATTCTTTATACATCAAGGTACAATGGAACAAGCTCCGTCAAAAGCTTCAGAGATAATAGCGGATATAGAACAATTTATACAAAGTCCAGCCTTTGGAAATTATGTACTTCTTCAACAAGTAAGTACCTCCTAAATTGTTTTCCTCCTAATTATGATTCTGCTCAGTTATTCTCAAGAAGATTTAGGGTATAGTGATATAGTTTGGAATTAGTGGTACAAGTTGGACAATTCTCCGGTACAAGTTGGGCATGTTTTTTTCTTGATAAATACAGTACAAAATTTGTTTTTAAGCACAAGGAACTAAATTATAAAACTAAAGCCAGGGGGGTGACATTAGCTCTGAAAAATGCGACCGGTTTTAGTCTAATTTTTTCCCTGTTTTCGTACACATTTTACGAGATATCTCCAAAACTACGTAGGTTGCCAATTTGGGGTTTTCGGTTGCCTTTTCGTTATTAAATTGGCTTTTATTTTGTATTAGTATTTTTTGCTAATTCATTCTACAATGACAGAAAACAGGTAATTAACTCAAAAGTTTTTTCGCTTCGCTGGAAACATATGGGAAACATAGGAAATGTCATGCCCCTGACTAAAGCATTAAACATATACAAATAAAAATGAAGTACTAAATTTATCAAGACAAAAAGCCCTGTCCAAATTGTACCATTGTCCAACTTGTACCACTTTACCCTATAGAAATATATTTGTATCTTGATTATTAGGAGTGTATGATTTGCAGTCATTAATATCTAATGAAATATAAAAATACAAAAATGCAAATAATCAAAGGATGAGCCTTAAAATATATAAACACAAAATAATCAAACACTTCAAACCTTTAAAATTAAACATAATAAATTTTCTGGGGTATTTAACACTTAAATGTAATGTAAGAAAGTACAAAATATATGAACATTTTGTTAATCAAATATTTGAGGCTTTTTAGAGAAATGTTAATGGTAAGTTGAAGGTTGAAATTTACGCTAATAGTTATTTAACAGAGCTTCCCCTCCACATATGATAATATTATCCTCACGGTTTAACTTTTCAAGTTTATGATAAGCAGGATTTATTGGAAATGCTAAATGTGAAAATATCTAAGCAACATAATTACTTAGATATCACTAATTAATTAAATATAATTAATTTCGAAATGGGATACCTGTGTAAGACGGCGACGGCCGCGTTAAAATGGGCCTAGATTCAATTCAGTTAGAACCGTTAGATCTAACGCAAGTCTTTTAAAATATATCAAAAAGCCAGAATAGTTTACTCTGAGTTGTCCAAAAACTAAGCAATAATGACATTTAAGAAATAAAATTGAGAAACGTGTCTGAGTGAAACTCTTTAAAAAAAATAAGGGAAGAGCACCAGCGATCGGCAGTGTTCCTCGGATCGTCAAGTTTATTGTTTCACCAAAATGCATATGAATTTTTAAAAATTATTAGCTACTTTTTACCATTTAACTCCGTCACTGGACCATCCCTAAGTCCTAGAATTAAAGCAAAGTTTGTGAAAAACAAGACTGCAAAGTTCCTCCACCTACGCACCTACGTACGAGTAGTGAATAATTTAAATTCAAAAGTGAGGAATTTTCAAGCTCTCAACTGGATGATTGATTAATATTTTTTATGTTTCAATTTTTTAAAGTAAAAACCTCTTGGAACTAGAAGCAACAACAAATACACATTATTTTTCTTACTTAACCGGTCCTAGGGGGAAGTAGGGCACATTTATTTCATATGAAGTTGAATAAATTATTATTATTATTATTATTATTATATTATTTGAAAATGAGGCACCTTTGAAATTGGGATTTTTCAGCTATTTTTATATAAAATTGAGCCTTATCGTGATATAACTTAGCTGCACAAACAGATTGAGAAGCTAAATTACGTTGTGATATGGCTCAATTCTACATAGGAGAAAAATCTCAATTTCAAAGCTGCCCCACTTTCAGAAGTGCCCCACTTCCCCCTACAACCAATTCCCGGTCTCGGTCTGACTCAGGACCCGTCGCCACTCGAGCCTGTTATGCTCCACTGCTCTCCAATTCCGCACCCCTGGCGTCCTGGTTATTTTTCATTAGAATGAAAATAAGGGGAAGTGGGACATCTTTAAAACAAAGCATTTTTGACCTATTTAGTGTTTGAAAGGAACTGGATCTAATCATGATACACATATTTTAGCTCCACAAAATCAATTGTGAAGCTGAATACCACACGATAATGCCCTAGACACACTTCCGACTTAAGCCAAGAGACGACTTAGTGAAAAATTATGGAAATGTAGTTTAACCATGAAAAATCCTATTTTAATGGTGCTCCAATTCAAAGGTGTTCCACTTCCTTCTAAATCCTACTCATTCATAGGTATTATCAGGAAAATGTCTTAAATTTTATAGGTTATTTATTCGTCCACAAATGAAATGGAACACCGAAAATTTGAGGTTATACGCAGCATCTTTTGGGTTATGACCAATCATATATCAGAATTTGAGAAATTATTACAATTTCTTGTACTTTGCAAATTTAAAGACCTTGAAAAATTAGGCTAAACCCTTAATCTGAATACCGTATATAGCATTATTTTGTTAAAAGATGTTAAATCGTCTTAAGTTTTGCGGAATGTCCAAACTCCATGACTTTAGTCCAAGTTACTTAAAATTAGTTTTGCATAAATTGTTACGATGAAAGACCTTGTTTATCTGAAACTTGTCAACCGTATTTAACTGATGTAACTAATAAATTGCTAACCGACTTTGTTAACCGTTTTGTCAAATAATTAACTGATTTCTTTTATTTATAGTATTTCTAAAAATACTGAGACTTTCTCTGCTTTAAATTGAAGTTTTTTCTGTGTGTGTGTTTTTTTAATTTAAATTGATTTATATTTTACATGAAAAATTTCTAAAATATCTTAGGAACATTATCGGATTTCGTTTAAAAATTAAATATAGATTCTTAAGCACTTAATAATCGAGCAGAACCTGTCCAGACTTGTCAGGAATTCCGAGACCTTTCCAACAAACTCGAAAATTTATTAAAAATCGTAAGAGGTACGATTTTCTCAATTGAAAAAAAAATGGAGAGCAAAGAGAGGGGTGGAAGAAAAATTAAGGTATTGTCAATTGTTAACTTGTTAACTGACTTATGCGATATGGGTTCTTGAGAGTCGCTATCTTATACCGTTAGTAGAACCAATTCTTGAAATAGGGCCTTTTCTCCTATTACTGCTCGAACTCATAGAGAGAGCAGTTATATAATATAATCGTCTTTTTTTCAACTCTTCACTGTTCTGGAGCTTAAACGCTAAGAGATATCGACTTCCAGTCTTCGATGACCCCTAATAAAAAAACAATATTTCTCGACGTTTTTTTCCCTCTCCACCGCCCCACTCTATAACATCCAAAACCATGTTTTTCTCGGTTTTTCTCAAAATTGGCCCAAGCTTTTTCAATAATTTTTGGATATCTTTTAGAGCTAGTCCAGGAGAACATTTCTCCTAAACATACCTATGACCGGAAAATTCACTATTTTAAATTATTGAAGGTCAATGGTCAACCAATTTGGAAGGCTCACTTTTTGAATAATTTTGAATAATTTTTTTCGGAATTTTTTTTTTACTTGACCTTAAATTTGTTCTCGATCTAGAGGTCAAACGGTAAGAGATATCGACTTCCGGTCTTCGATGAAAGACATTGAAATTTCGAACCCGGCTGCATCGGTCTTCATCGGCAATGAACCGATTAAGTACCGATATTTGAATAATTTTACATCCTCAATAATTAATATTCCCTAAAAATAATGTTTTTCGGTTTTTCTCAAAATTGGCCGAAGCTTTTTCAATGATGTTTGGATATGTTTTAGAGCCAGTCCAAGCGAACATTTCGCCCAAACATACCTATGACCGGAAAATTCGCCATTTTGAATCATTGAAGATCAAAGGTCAACCACTTTGGAAGGCCCATTTTCAATCGATTTGGTTAAATTTGGATTTTTTGGAAAGGTATTGAAATTCTGAAACCGGACGTATCGGTCTCCATCGATAATGAACAGGTCAAGTACCGATTTTAGAATAATTTTTCATCCCCTATAAATAAAATCCCCTAAAAAAATGTTTTTTCGGTTTTTCTCAAAATTGTCCCAAGCTTTTCCCATAATTTTCGGATATGTTTGATAGTCTAGGCACATACTTTGGCCAAACATACTTATGACCGAAAAATTTTCTATTTTGAATTATTGAAGGTCAAAGGTCAGTTACTTTGGAAAGCTCATTTTTAACCAATTTGGTTTGGTACTGATTTTTTGATTTTCAAATGCTTCTGTGATTTATGAATCAATTTGATCTCTAGTAGATCAGTAATACCAAAAGATCATGCAAAAAAATTAATTCACGGTGAGCTCTATCTCGTGATTTTAAAAGTAAACTAAAGCTTTATCATTATGTAATTTGACAAATTACATAAATCACAATTGATTAATGGAGCTGCTAAATTATATCACGGTAAGGCCCATTTAAAAGTATAGAAAAAGAACTTTTTCAAAGGTACTCCACTTCCTAGTAAATTTTCAATATTTTTATTTTATTCGTAATATCGAACAAATAAATCATATAGGATTGAATGTGGCTTGAAAAAATATTAAATTGTTTTATACTTAAAGATTCTCTAACTCACACTAAGAAAAATCCAAAAAGGTTAAAATAACATTCCGGAAATGTTAATTTTAAATTGCAGTATTGATCCGAAATCGGTGTAAATATTACCCTTTTTAGGTGTATTAGGGGTTAGAGTTACCCTTTTTCATGTTGATTTTACCCTAAAAAAGGTGTAAAATTAACATTAAAAAAATGTTGATATATTTTTACACCTAAAAATTGTAAAATTGTTATTAGGAAAAAAGTTAATCGCGCCCCCGTTTTTTTCTCTGTATAATAAACTTCATGCAATGATTGATTTCAGCAATGGATTGGAATTGTTCGTCTATCAACCTGTTTGCAGCAGAGGACTACAATCCTGATACAAATGACTCTAACATGGCTGTCCTATGTAAGTTTCTTTGTCGGACAAGAGATTAAAAAAACCTTTTTTTTTTTAAATCTAAAAAATACTTGCAGATACCATTGTAAAATCTGCACCTTTCTTCATCATTTCCGGGGTATTTCTTCTGGTTGGTTTTGGTTTGTTTATATTGGAAACATGCTCCCATCAACACAGCATTTCCTACTTCATCTCCGGAGGTCTCTTCATTATCTCAGGTATACATAGTATATTGTTGTCAATCCAATGCCGCCCGCTTCTTACAAGGTTTATTTTAAATTCATGGAAATTTCTCTCGTAAATTTTGGTAGTTTTGATCATTTTGATAGAAGATTCTTTCAATTTTTCTAGGTCTCTTAATGCTTAGCGGAATGATAATGTACATCTCTATTTTTAAATCGGAAGTTGGATTCAAATTACGACCGAAATCATTTCATCAACCTCGACTTTTCTCTTTCAATTACGGCCAGAGCTTCTATCTCTACATAATTGGCTTTATATGCACAGAAGTTGTAGGAGTGGTCAATGTATTTATGTACATATCACAATTGCAGATTAGTGACAAAAGGGTTAGTGATAAAAAGGGTTAGATTTTGAGGCAGTTTTGATGGAAAGATTCCCTAATTTCAGAAAATTCAATGCCTGAGTTACAATCCAACCGAAATGAGCTTTTTTAGGAAGAGGGATGATAGCAACTTTGAGAATTTACGGCCAATTTTAGGATATAGAAAACAGGCTATTCAGCCAAATAGACCATATTCACCAGGAAGCTTTAGGAAGCAAAATAAGTGCAATCTTCATTCTCAGTACTTCACGAAGAGTCTCAATGAACTGTATGAAAATGACATAAATTTGTCAGTTAATGAGAGAGAATCTATATTTGGCTATCCTCAAGAATTTCCAATAACCCGAACACTTTCATCAACTTCCGACATCATTTCCAACAACCGGGAAATATTTTCTGGGCATGACAGCAGAGAAAAAGACCAAAAATCTTCCCTTAAGCATTTTTTCAATGGTTCAAAGTCCAAAGCTGAGAAAGAGGAAGAAATTGTAAAAGAAGCCACTCGGAAAACCGGAAGACATTTCAATCCTCACAGTATTTACTTCATTGAGGACAACACTGCAGGAACAGAAGGAACAATTTATGTTGTAGAAGCTCAATCAAACTTAAACAATCATCATTCAGAAATTAGTATTCACCGGTCAAAATCCTTCCAATCCAACAAACTCTTCGATGAGAGGGAACTCGATAAGTCTATGCAAAAGCAATTTTTCAATTCTGACGATAAGATTCTGTCCAATCGCAATCAAAGACTCTATTCCTGCAACATTGATGAGAAACACAGGAACAAGAGCATCTACCAAAGTCGAACTCTACCACGGGATTTTCTCAAACGCAGCAATCAATTCACAGATGAATTCTTCTCAGGACAACCCTATCATGGACAATACCGATACGATGGGGCATTTGATAACACATTCGTTCACAAGTCCATTGATGATTTTATAAGATTGAATGAGGAACCCATTCATCATAACAATCAATGGCCAAAATGTATCCCAACCTCACCATCGGCCATCTCAACAAAATCTCACAACCTGCACAATATCCCAGACATCAGCTACAGGAACAATATCTTCTACCAACATCCCAAATCAACAATTCATCATGTTCCATCCTCTGAGGAATTCTCCACATTCGACTTGGACCAAATTGAGCGGGAAAGGCGCAAATCACATGCAAATCTCTTTGACTATCGCAATAAGTACGATAATTCTAAAGGTACTCCCGTGTGAGTGATATTCTTATCAAATTATTTAGGGAAGAACTTAAAGGGCATCTTTTGAATAAGTTTTTAGATTGAATTCATGACGTAATTTTATTATAAGGGAAACTGGGGCACCACCAAACACGGGGTAGCACCAAACACTACGATTTTTTAATCAGACATTCGACTTCAGAGGAAAAGACTTATAAACATTTATAGACGCTATAGGGATGCTTGTTCACTGAAGAAATGATAGGGATAGTCCGAGTAGTTTAGAAATAAAAATTAGTGGTTGGTGCTACCCCGTGTTTGGTGGTGCCCCAGTTTCCCCTAGGTCTTCCAACTGACCAAGATCTAAAAAGAAAAGTGCTCTTAAAATTTAAAAAATAATTAACCTTAAGAAGATTCGCATGAATGTTGTATTCCTTAAGATTTAAATGGATGTAGAAGTTTCCAAAAAAACTAGCAATTATTAATTCTTTGAGGAAAATCTAGATTTTTTTTGTAGAAAGCCAAGAGAAGACTTAAGGGTGTTTCAGACACTACTGGGCTAAATTAAGCTAATTCAAAACCTGCTCTAAATGGAAATTTTTCGCTACTCCAAATGGAAACGTCATTGTTTTAATGATAAATACAGAACTAAATTACTATATTTATATATTTTCTATACCTCAGTTTCATTATTTAGTTAATTTTGCTCCGAATAAAGCGAAAATCCATTCATATTCACAAATTTTAATTTGTTAAGTTCTCAGAAAAATTAAAAGTGCACCTTTTCACAATTGAATTTTTCATCGATCGACCATGTTTTCCAATGAAAAACACAATAAAGTGACTGTTTATACGTTTCGTTTAAAAATGTAGGGGAAGTGTGCCAAATTTCAGGCAGCTTCTAATTTCGGCCACTTTGATTGTAATTTCGGCCATGGAAATAAATGAATTAAAATTATGTATGTAATCTTCGAATAGTCAATGAATTCATTTTGCATTTAAATATTTATTCATTTTAGGATGTATTAACACAAAGACCGTTGAATTTTAGGTATAATTTGAATTTAAATTGAGTTGTAAAAACTCAGTGTGGAAAGAGTCTTACAAAAAATGTGACAGATTGATTGTGTTTCTAGCAGTCTTATGATTTGTGGTGAAGGGCAAAAGGTTTTCCTTCGGTGTTTTTCATGAAAATTGATTAGTTTTCATTCAAGATTGTTTCTTTTCATATTAATAGTGAATCAATCTTTAAATTTCGGATAAAATTTCCCAGCTGGATCCTGTATTTCACGTAAAAAAGTATATACTTTGTGAGCGTCTCTCCGGTGCGGTAGTGTAGCCTATTCCGGCAACATCTTTTTCTTTCCTAAATTTCTTATTCATTTTATGTTTTTTTTTCAATTTATAAGTTCTACAATGTCCAGGGAAAAAAAACATCGTTTCTATGAAAAAGATGATGTGGAAAAGGCATTGGAAGAGTTCAGGAAGGGCAAATTGCTACTGGAATCTGTGCATAAATTTGAGATGCTATTCTTCAAGCCTTTAGGACAAATTACACGGAAGATCTCAGGGTTTGTGAGTCATATAAAAGTATTAAACTAAATATTAAACTCGTTCCGTTTGACGTTTTTAAATTTTCTATCCGTTCCGTCACAAAAGGTGGTCAGAAAAAAGGTGGCCGGAATTTCACACAAAGTGGCCGAAATACTACCCAAAGCAATGTCCATATTATTATTAATTTTTCAATATTTTAGGAAGTGATTTAAAGAAAACAAATATGATAAACTAGTCTTCAAGGTTCCACACAACCCTCCCGAAAAAGAAGTAACAAAAATATCAATATGAATTAAAAATATTCAATTTTCAATTCAATTCAATTTATTGACTCACAAAACTTAAGGTAGTTGCCTCTTACAAATTTGTGGCATAAAAAAATAGTTAAAAAAATAAGGAAAACGAAACAAAATGAAACAAAATATAGCTATTAAAAGAAATTAAGAATTTAAAATATGAAAAGAGAAATTAGCAAGGTCCATTCTGGAAGTGCTCCCTAATAGTGTCATTGCATTTCAAACTTAGGACTTCGGTGCTTATATGCAACTATGCCGAAATTTGGCACACTTACCCTACACCGAGAAAAATTTGGATGGTATTTTCTACAAATCGTGTCTTTAAATTCTACTGCCCCAAAAGATAGTAGAAAATACTATCCTCCATAGAAACTTTCCTTTAGAATCTACCATCTTGACATTTTAAAATTGACTATCCTATGGATAGTAAATTCTAACAGCCGGATGGTAAAATCTACTATCCTCATTTAGATTTTACCTTAACCTCTCTTAGATTCTAATATCCGGAAAGTAAATTTTACTGGCCGCAGATTAGATGTTAGAATTTAACTGGAAGACAGTAAATTTTAACGGAGGATAGTAATTTGGATTGAAATTACTATCCAAGCCAGTAAAATTTGCCATCCTGCTGTTAGAATGTCATTTTGGAATATCGTGGGTGCCGATACAACGGTTCCCGATATGCTTTGAATACATTATGTGAATTCGTGGCGCAGCTGGAAGATGCTGGACTGTCATCACAAAGGTCGCGTGTTCAAATCTCGGCGCAGTCGTCAATTTTCACGCACCAAAATGGCTTGAAATACAGAGAATATCATCCAAAAAGGGCCCCAAGCCCTCAAACAATGGCCAAAAATCAATGAAAATAAGGAAAAAAAATTTCCGACATTTTTCATTCTAATATCCGGCTAGTAAAATTTACTATCCTGCCAGTAAAATTTACTATCCTGCCAGTAAAATTTACTATCCTGACAGTAAAATTTACCATCCGGCTATTAGAATTTACTATCCATATAATAGATTCTACAAATTTTGACAGTCCAATTTAATATCGCGTTTGCTGGGTGACTTTTTTACTATCCGGCCATTAGAATTTTGTATGGAGGATGGTAAATTTTACCATCCACATTTTTCTCGGTGTACATAACCTCAAAATTATTTTAAATATAACCGTCGATAACTGGTCCGGATTACGCCGATCCGGATTAGAGAGCGGGTACTGTATATGGAAGCACTTGAGAACAAGCAAGTGCTTAAAAATATTGTTTATTTATTTATGTTGATGTACAATAGACTCTATCAAATTCGGGTATTTGGGACCGAGATGTCACCCGAATTTTGGAGAAATTCCCCGTCTGACACAGGGTAAGGGGGCCCAGCGTTGAGCCATTAATATGAACCACCCAGCTTTAAGCACTTTTTTAGTCCTCATCTGCAAGATCTGAGTGGTAGGGCCGAATTAAGGACTGGATGTTGCCACGTACATCAATGGCTGTCAAATGAAACTGTCTGATGCACCTCCTAATTTCACTTCCGAATACTATACAAACGACAGAAGCTACAAGAATATTGATTTGTTTTATTTATCTGGCTTTCATCTTTATGCAAAAACTAAAAATTCATGGAAATTTTAGGATCAAAACAAGTGGCCGGAATTACAATCTGGCCGAAATTTGGTACACTTACCCTAAATAATAATGTTTCACCATTTTTACCGAAAACAGAAATATACAGTTAATCCACGTAAAGTGCAATATTTTAGTACTCCAATTCTGTCTCAACTAACTTATTTCTTTCCTATATTTAGTCGCTGCCGTCAGTTTTTTCTAAGTTAATATTTTCTGATGAAAACAACTATTTAAGAAAATTAAGAACATAAAACTAATATGGCATTTTCATTAAAATAGATGATTTACCTTCTCTAGCTCAATTATTTTACGAAACTTATTAACTAAGCATGTATTTTTTAATATACATATTAAACATATTAAATATATTATTTAATTTACATATTATTATATTTATTCAATATACTGAATTTACTAAATAGGGTGGCATTAATGTGTTATATTACTAAATTTGTATAGTAAATACAAGATATAATTTTTTTAATTAATCGAAAAATTAAAAATTTGTTATTATAATTTTTATTTTCAGTTATTTTATTGAAAACTTACAGCAAAATTTTCATTTAAATATGTTTTTAATTAGCTTTCATGAAAATGTAAAATCTACTTTTTATTTCTAAATTGAAACAGATTTTTGTATAAGATGTAATAGATTTTAAATGTAACTGAATAGTCAATATTTTATAAAATTTAGGCAGGAAAATATTAAATTCGGTCAATATTATTACATGTAATCAAATTCGATCTTATGAGTGTTTTATATCGGTTTTTTATACTTTTGAAAAAAATCATTTTGTTCATAAAATAGAATATAAACACTAACTTTTACATTAAGAGTGATTCTCTCGCACTACTTAAATAACAAACAAAATAAATTAATCTACAATTTCTTTAAATAATATTAAAAATTGTCAGATAATCTTTTTTTAAAAGCTCAGAATTGTTTTGAAGCTCCGCGTAGAAAATGCCAGGTTGAAAAAGAGTTCATTTGAGAATTTCTCTTGAAATCCAACACATGTATAAAAATTAAAATTATACACTTGATCCAATATTGATTTTTTATGCGGACCATAAAATGGATATGTAAATTTCCAAAGTATATAGAGCCAACAAAGATCCATAGAACTTTGTCCTTCAATTTACTTTATCCAAACTGCCAAAATTAACTCAAAAAACCGTGAAAATATGCATATTTATGCATTACGTCAAAAATGTGAATTATATGAATACATAAAGACATATAACAAGCAATGCAGCAAAATTCTATTCACAAATTTCCCAAATGTACCCGCACATTTATCTCGCAATACAAAATTTGGGGTGAGCAAAATGGAATGAAAGAATTACAAAATTAACAAAATTTCTACAGCTCGACAGACAGACACTTAATTTCGTAATCAACTGCAAAACCAAGATAAATTTATCATTTGTACAACTGTTTATTTAAATATGAATATTAAATTAAAAAGTTATAAAAAAATAGATAAGAGATTGTCAATAAATTTGAACCAAGCGCAATTAATACACTCGACTAAATTGTTGGCTTTCAATCGTTGGACAATTCGTTAATATTGGATTTAATTTGAAAAATGATACGATGCTTGAAGGCAGAATTCAGCGACAGGTTTGTGGAAGAAGATTATTTATATATTAAACTTCGTTCTTAAAAAAAAAAATATTATTATTTCAGGTGAAATTATCTACAATCTCATTTATTGTGTCCCAATAGGGAGAGGTGGGGCTACTTTAAGCTATGGGGCAACATTGTTATGATTTTTTTTGGAAAATTTTCATGGAAACTGGGTTTTAACATGATGTAATTTGGATAGAAAAAACAATTGTGAATCTAATGGCTCCGGCACATCTTTTAGATTAGGATAATTTCAAGAAGTCGAAATTTACATTCCTTTCTTTCCAGCACGATTTGCGTATATCTATCTCAGTCTTTGGGCTCAAAATTAGATTGAACTAAATTTAAATTAGTCTGATGTTTAAATGAAGAAGAAGAGTCCTAAAGAGTGGAATAGACTTATGCAAAACGTTTGAGAAAGAAAGATGTGTGAATTTCGATTACATGAAATTTTCCTGATCCAAAAGGTGTGCCTGAGCCATAAATAAAGTACTTGAAAGGACCAGCTTCATTTAGAATTAGGCGGAAAAGTCGTATAACAATCTAGCCTCACAGCTCAAAGTAGCCCCACTTCTCCCTACCCTTGAGTTATTTTAGCATTTAAGAACGACAAAAAAAAAAACGTTGCGAGGCAATACCTGACCCCATTGATCAGAATTGGAATTTTTCTCTTCATCTTAGAATAAAAGAAGAACACTTATTAATATGAAGAAAACCACATTTTAAAAATTTTAAAAATTGGATTAAAAATTAATAAATTTTTATTTCTTTACGATTTAGAAAATTTCTTTCAATTTCAGTTATTGCACAGAAATAATCTCAAGCTAAAATTAAATTAAATTAGTTTCAAATACTTTATCGATATTCCTTACTCCAAAAAAAATTTCATGGTTTTCCTGTTTTAGTCACTTATGATAACTTTTAATGCAAGTCAAGAATTTTCGGTGTATTTTTTGCCTTGAATTTGCAATAATCATAGCAATATTTATTCAGGAAAAAAGTTAGAGGAAAACAATATTTTAAGATTATAAAAATAAAATTATACTCCAATTATAATGGGTCACTCATGACCTAAGAGTCCTTAAAATGTCCGTTTAATCGAAAGTATTATACACAATATCTAAAGCCAGTGAGTATTTTATGGCCATCACAAAGAAGGCTATAAAACTTTAAATGATTCAGTATCGGCCAAAAGTTTCTTGACAAAGCTATGTTCGAGAAATGAGACGGAAAAAATTATAGAAAAAATCACTTTTTTAAATTTCACTTTTTACAAATGAGGTGCCTGTCATCCATAAATGTTATTCATGTATTTTAAAAAAAACAATTAATTTAATAAACAATTAACTTAATCCTTAGGTTATAAAGAATTTTCTCTTCTTTAAACCTCAATGATGAAAACTATCAAGGAATTTTAGCAAATGTTATGAATATTCCTGTTGCATTAAATTACATTAATACGAGAAATATAATTTTCATTGGTGTTTAATTGAATGCTGCTCATTAATATGATAAGCTTTTCTATTGCACAGTCAGGACTGAAAATAAACAAAACAAGAATTATGTGTTTTTCGTGTATTTTTCTTAAAATAACATCTAAGGGGAAGTGAGGCACCTTTGAATTGCAACAGCTTTAAAATTAAACTTTTTTCTTCAATTTTAAAGAGATACTGGACTGCGAAGTAATATTATTTAACTCCACAAACCAATGGCGAAGCTAAATAACTTAATGATAGGGGAAAGTGGGGCTACTTTGAGCTGTGGGGCTACTTTGTCATACGATTTTTTCACATATTTCTAAAGGAAACAGGATTTTAATACGATGCAATTTGGATAGATAAAACAATTTGTGAATCAAAATAAAATAATTGTAAGTACTGACTGAAAACACAAGTAGGGTTTGATTCTCCAATAGTGTCTTGAATAAAAGGTAAATGGAACTCTATTTGCACAAGAAGTCGTTGATATTCGAAGAATTCAAATTCAATTTAAAATGTTCATACTAAATTTTCGAACAAGATGGGGATAATTTATCAAATATCTTTTAAAAAAAAAGTTTTATGAAGGATACGTTATCATGTAAGACATAAGTATGCCTTACGAATGGCTTACTAGTAATTTTCATTTTAAGGATATAATTCATGCGAGCTACACCGGAGTCCTGCTACAAAGGTTCAGGTGAAATATTTTATTTCTATTCATCAGTGGGATTTAGTTTTTAACTAAAACCTACTATTAAGATGAATGATTGAATATGATTCATGTGATCATGTTCTGGAGTGACTTCTCTAATGAGAGTCACTTCAAGTTTTAATACGAATTTTTTCATGAAAAGCGTTCGCCGGCCTTATATTTAAGGTTTACTTACATTTTTAAGACTTACCTCGTGCATATTTTGCCTTGTGAAATGCTTTGCATGAATGCAATTCTTATGGTTTACTTATTACTATAGTTTTACAGAATTTGCTTACAAATGCTTTACATGTGTACAGTGCCTGCTTTGTAATCCGGATGAATGGGACCCAGTGGTCAATCCACATATTACAGTATGCTTGGCTGATGCATGACATGAATGTTTAACCTATCACTGTCTCTTATAGGAAATTTATATATAAACCTTAACCTTACACTTATTCGCCCTCAGAAATGCATTCATGCAAGATATATGTATAACTATCCAGTATGGATTCTTGTAAACCTTAAATGTAGTCAATAAATAAATAAATAAAATATTGATATACATTTTAAACTCTCACAACACATATGAGGATGTCAAAATGTCAATGTCACACCAGACTCCGCTGACTAGTCAGTCCAAATGTCATCCATTACTTTCATACCTTACAAACGCATTACAAATTAGTGTGGACTATGCCTTACAATTTGTCAGGCATGACGAAAACAGTTGTGGATTGACCACTGGGGAGACAATATATGACAGATGTCCGCTTCGTAATCCGGATGGGTTTTTTTGAATTTGTCCAACGTTTCGAAAATAAAATAGATTTTTTTTTGTAGAATAAATAATAAAAGTTTTAAAGAAGAATAAAAAGACATAATTAGTGAATTCTATGCTATTATACTTCATTTATCAAACAAAAACATCACAGGATAATTCATTTTCATTTCTGAACAGACATTCATACATGACCTCAAAATTATTTTAAATGTAACCGTGAAGAACTCGTCCGGATTACGCCGATCCGGATTAGAAAGCAGGCACTGTATTTATGTAAGGCATCCTCAAAAGCCATAAAAAATCATCAATAGCTTTCCTATGCCTTACAACTAAGGCTTACGTAGGTGACAAAAGTGTGGTTATACCTTGTTAAACTTCCATAAGCGATAGTGATTAGTAAGGCTTACATGCACTAACATGTAAAACTTATGTAAGGCATCTTTTCGCTACTGGGCACAAAGATAAGATTAGCTTCTTTTAGAAGTAGGCGAAAATATCAGATATCAATTGAGCCCCATAGCTCAAAGTAGCCCCACATCCCTCTAAGCGTCATTTACATTTACTAGGAGGAAAAGTCAATTTTCAAAGCTGCATCAGTTCAAAGGTGCCCCACTTCCCCCTATAACATAAATTGGATTTGAATCTTTAGCTATAACCAAAATATTCTACCGTCACTGGTGAACTATTACTTGACCTTAGACAAAAGGGGAACCACTTTAAAAAAACGACTTTCTATCACAGAAGATATATTTTTATGTAAATTTAAATACTGAATTTTGTTTTATTAACTTATTTACCTACTTTATGAATGTGAGAAGAATGAGTTTAGAATTAAATGCAGTGATACAGTTTTCTCGCATTATGCTAGCAGGTAAACATACTTTTTGAAAAGCAAAAGTCACGTGTTGCCTAAATACTTAATGAAGACAACATTCAGCATTTTATGCTCATGTATGGTAAGTATGTTTGTTATTAAACTTAATGACAACCTTTTTAGTTTCTTTGGAAAGTATACATAAGTAATGTGATATGTATGTATATGTTAATGTGTAAAGTGTTAAAAATTGAATCTGATTCTTTCACACGAGGTTCCAAATTATGTTGTCTACTTTCCATTTTTTCCCGTGAAGAACCCCCATGTTTTGGGCAGAAAATACAGAAAAATCAACAATATATATTCATTTGACGTTATTGAGACGTGATCTCAAAATAAAAAACTACACTTTAAAAACTTCTATATAGTTTTGAACAGAAGACTTTTGTGGTGATCGTGGTTGATCGCTTGGAATTCCATATCCCCACTTCCGAGTGCCCCACAACGAGTCTCTGTTTCTCTCTGTTGGGGCCTCTCTATGGGCCTCACAACAAGTCTTAGGCCGTTCCAACGTTCAGTTTCATTTCGCGATTGCTCGACAGTGCAGTCAGCTTTCCCAAAGTAGCATTTTTTATTTCTTTACATCACAATTGCGGATACATAAGCTCCAACAGTTCCATTTTGGAAAAGCATTGTCTTTTTGAGCAAGTTCGTGTGAGTGCAATGATGAAAATTCACCAATAATTTCTACTTGGTGCCCTCTTAAATCGTGATAGGCATACGAAAAATATTCATTTCTGGTTTTATTTTTGGTTTTGTTTAACAAACAGTCTATATAAATTTTTTTTTTTGTTGTTGCCTCTGTGTCTCGACTTTGCAAAGTGAAAACAGAAAAACTAAAAAAAAGCAACAAATATGGAAGACAATTTGTGCAACCTGTGAAGTTTTATGTTAGCTAAAATAAATGTGTAAGTTTTCCCATAATGTTACTTCTAACTTTAAATCAAAACCAATGGCAAATGTAATGAGACTAAACAGCCTGAAATGAGGTCTCGTGTTGAGTTCTTTTTTTTTAAATGTTGTTTTGGTATAATGTACCAGTGAGAGAGATTGAAAGTGAAGATACAATCTACTGTGAAGATAAATTACATCATATATACATAATATACTGGGCTACAGTGAATTATTCGTTAAATCAGAAAAAAAACCATTTTTAAGTGGAAATACGATATATAAAATAAAATATGCAAAAAAAACACTATTTATATACCTAAAGACTCTTCAAGTGTCTTTTTTGCTTTTTATTTAAATAAAGTAGAATGCTCATACTTAAATTTCTTCCATTAACGTCAAGATGAATTAAATAAGAACTTTTTTTCTGATATTATAAAATAACTAAAAGTTCACTTTCATTAGTCACTTCTCATTAAATATTTATTGAGATATCACAAAAAATTATATTGTGCAAACATCTACTTACACCTTCCAAAGTTTAGGCATATTTTCACGTTGTGCAAATATATCTGTGTACAAATCACAAAAAACAATGTTTTTAGCAGCTTAGCTAAAAAAAAAAAATAAGAAAAAACAAATAAGTCAAGATGCTATTTTTTCTTAAAATTCCTTTAGTCATAAATACGTGCCTTCTATCTTTAAAAAAAAAAGTCACGAAGTAAGTTTATTATAAAGATAATGAATGGAAAATTATTATATTTTTGTCGTAGTTTAGAAAAAAAAATCTCTAAACAAAGTTGTAGATTAAAAGATATAGAGGCAGTGAACAAAAAAACTTGAAATTCTTAGTTGAACATTGATATTTTTGGCAAAAAAAACAAACATTATCAACGCTTATATCAGCAATCGTGCTAACTGACTGCTTTTCAGAAGGCTGTTTGCTCTCCTTAATCACATTTGAATTATAAATATAGGAAGAATAACTAATAATCTTACAGCTACTGCATAAAAAATTATAAAAGCGAATTTTTATACTAGAATAAAAACATTTTCCGCAAGAATGCACAATGTGTATTTAGCACAATTGGTAATATATACACAAGCGACAATATCTTAAGGCTTGTTTATATACTATTTCGAGGTTAACAAATAAATTTAGGAGTGAAATATAAAATTTTGGTTTGTACAAGACCTAAAGTGTACCAAATTCCGGCCAGTTTACAATTCCGGCCACCTTTTTTATTCCTCGAATTTCCATGAATTTTTAGTTTTTACATAATCTAGAGATTATACACGAAGTGAAAAAGACTTTGAAAGAATTCCGGAAGGCAAAGGACTATGAGAATGAAGGTGGCCGAAATAGGTCACCAAAGCTATGTCTACATTTTTATTCATTTTATTAAGAATCATTTTATAGAAAAAAAATGATAAATTGTCTACAAGATTCCAACACTTCTTAAGAAGAAGGAATAAAAATGTCAGATTATATTAAAAATATTACATTTCAAATTTGAGATTTTGGCGCTTGCATGCAAATATGTCGAAATTTGGCACACTTGCCCTAAATCCTGAAAGTATAGTTCAAACTTAAAATAACGTTTAAAATTATTTAAATAGATAGGGGACACTGGGGCAAAATTAGTCAAGGAAGGTATTAGATATTGAGATGTTATAGTTTGCCTTACAAATTTTTAATTTAAAAAAAAAACCTAAAATATTTACAAACTTCATACTACACTTTTTTGTGAATTATACGTAACGAAATATTTCATTCGCCGACTAATTTTGCCCCAGTCTCCCGGAAACACTGTAATTCTTTATTTTCAATTTAAAGTTTATTTAAATTTATTTTTAAGGCAATAATATAGATTTAATTTAGTTTAGTTTTGTGTGGCATGCATTTTACATCAGTTCAATTAGATATTTTTTAAATCATTTAGTTTAAATTCCTTATGGCTCCGGCACACCTTATAGATCAGGAAAATTTCATAAAGTCGAAATGCGAATTCTTTCTTTCCCACATGCTTTGAATATGTCTATCTCATTCTTTTGTACTCTTCTTCTTCTTTTAAACCTCACTCCAAATTCAATTTAGCTCAATCGAATTTGGTATGCGAAAAAATGAGATAGTCATAACCAAAACTTGTGAGAAAGAAAGGGATTCGAATTTCGACTTTATGAAATTTTCCTGATCTAAAGGGTGTGCTGGAGTCATTAGAATTTCTTTTTAAATGCCATAGTGTAAATATGCCAAATTTCGGCATGGTTGCATGCAAGCGCCAAAGTCTCAAGTTTAAAATATAATATTTTTAATACAAATTGATTTTTTTGTTGCTTGTTTTTAAGGAGTGTTGCTTGGAATCTTGTAGACATTTTATCGTCTTTATTTTATCCAAAATCGTTCTTAATGCATTTTGAAATGAATAAAAATGTAAACATAGCTTTTGTGCCCAATTTCGGACACCTTCATCATCATAGTTCCTTGGCTCTTCCGGAATTCTTCCGAAATCTTTTTTATATCATCTCGTTCGTCGAAGCGATATTTTTTGTTACTTTTTTGAGCATTCTAACATCTTTAGAGTATGCAAAAACTAAAAATTCATGGAAATTTCAGGAACAAAACAAGTGGCCGGAATTGTAATCTGGCCGAAATTTGGTACACTTACCCTATGTTCTCTTTGCCAAAGCATGCAGGATATTTCACAGCATTTAATTTTTCATTTCTGCTCAAATTATTTGCTTATTTATACAGTGCCTATTTCAAGGTACCGTAGACTCTCGCTAATTCGGCTCTCTTAAGATCAGGCTACTTTTTAGTTCAGGCGGCAGTTAAATTCGAAAAAAGTTTGTTGACATTTTTCAAGTTTGACTAAAATTATCGAATGAAGCAAAAAATGCGTTTTTCCGCAACGATAATAATAATATAATAATATCGATAATAATAATATTATCAAGGATAATTTAAACACGTAACTAAAACAGTTAATACCGATTGACCGATTTTGAAATTTCAAGTGCTTTTCAAATTTAACTATTTCTAATGTCTATTTATAGTTTATCTAAAGTTTTAGAAAAACCAGGTTTGATAGATTCAATCTATTCATTATTTTTTTCATCACACATGCTAGTAGTCAAGATTTTCATAAAAAATATATAAAATAATAAATTTAAATTTTGAATTATAGGGAAAATTGGGGCACAACCGAACATGGAGTGGCACCGAACAGAAGACTGATTTTTATTTTTAAACTACTTGGACTATGACGATCATTAATATTGCTATAACGACTATGACGATGCATAATGGGCCCAAAAGGAGGCCTGGGTGCAGCGGTTCCACGAGGAACCGGCCCCACTGTAATCTAATGACTATCATTTCTTCAGTGGACAGACATGCCTATAGTATCTACATACAGTGTGTGAAATTCAAATAGGTATATCGAAATTGAAATAGATATGTGGATGGTCGGTGGGTCGGATCAACTTAGTATTATTATGTCAAGTAGAGGTCTACCCAACATCCATTTTTATCGTAGTGACCCGCACTCACTGTCGTCCGTGCGTGCATACTGGCCGTTAATTCAATTTTGTGGTATGAAAAGGTGCGAAATTCAAATAGGTATTTTTATTTTTTAATGTTTCTAGAACCATTCTTTAATAAAAATAGTTTATATTGGCAATAAAATGATCAAATCTGTCTTTTTATTCAAGTTGGACCCTTTCAACAGTAGGAAAATGTTATTTGAAAACTAGAATTTGTGATTGATAGAGGCCATAAGTTTTTATATAATGAAAACGGCTTAATCAAGTCTCTAGGGGAATTAGTGTAAAAATGAAAGCTTTTACGAAGAGGATGAGTCGTTTGGGTAACATTATTTTATCAATTCTTTAAGAAATAGGACTCCTAAGGACGAAAATACTGCACTTTCAAAGGTAATACCATGTTATCTGATATGGAATTGGTTAAAATTTATTGCGAAGCGGTGACTTTTACTTATAAAACTTCTCAAATACTGGAAGGATATTAAAGTACCAATCACTACACGTCGTATCGGACAAATCCTGATGACTAAAAACTGCCTACAGTGAATAAAACCGCTAAAGAAACCACTACTTAAGAAACACCATTTTGCCGCTCTGTTTCATTCAGAAACATAATATGAAAAAAATTAACAAAAATATTAAAGAAAATTTATAAAATAATGATAATACTGAAATAAGTCAGCATGCACTAACTGGGTCGCCTTTTTGCTAATTCACTTTTTAATTAAACCTTTGGATTTAAAATACTTTTTTCACAAGAAAAAAACAATAAATGTTTTCAATCAATTGTCGTTAGCGAAAATATCACTGCTGGAAAATTTTTAGTAAAGAACCCAGCTGGCACAAGATTGAAAAGAGTCGATTACACTCACTTATTTAATGGATAAAAATATTATTTTAAGTGGATTAGTCATAAACGATCCACATAGCGAAGCGCCCGGATTAGCACACTTGACTATATCGAATTTGAGATTTGAATCCTCCTCATTTTATAGAGGAAAGTGCCCATGCTTCGTACGATCCTTAGTATGATCCCCAGTATTTTATAAACTAGGGGAAAGTGTCCAGTTTTTGAAATATATTTCGGAGTCGCATTTATTCAGAAACGTAGGAAAAATTTAGACATTACGAAGCATAGACACTTTCCCCTACAGAGTAGTCAAAGTAAATATCAGTTCTTATTACTTTTATAGTTAAAAAAAAGCTAAATAATGCATGCTACCGCCAAAGAATTTTAATGACGCAAATTAACTTGGAATAATTTTATAGAAGAGAATAATAACTTTATTACCATACTGAGAACCTTAAAATTGAAGCAATTAAAACTCGCAGACATATTTTAATTTCTCACACCAACCGTAAAATCTCACAGTTGTCTTGTCTTTTGTTTTTTCCTAAAAAAAAATCTAGAATTTTAATATTTTTCAATTGTTCACAAGTTCATGACATTTTTAATATTGTCACGGTAACGTGTTAATCCCATATAAAGTAAATTGGAAAAAACGTTGAAACGTCATTTGTATTACGGAGAATTTGCGTTTCTTTTGAGAAGAGATTCCACTGTACATAAATTTTTACTTTGATTAACGCATGATAGCTCTTTTAAATAAAAGACCTTATAAAGTGTTCATACTGGTGGTTGCATTAATATAATACCTTCTTGTACTGTAGAGATTTTTTATATTCATTTTACGTCAGTATCTGGGGCATATCACATATTCTCACCTTTTATATAATACGGGTACAGTATGCAAAGAAGAAATATCAATTAATGCCACAAAAAAATGCATCTATAATGACTAAAAAAGTAAGCTAATCTCATCCAAACTCAATACAATTTGATGAAAAGAGCACAATATCTTTTAATTAATTCAGATATCTCTTGGAGTTGTTTATCATTCTCGTGGTTTTTATTTTTCTTTCATGCGTAGGTATGACAAATAATATTATTACTTAGACAGTTTTTGCAAGTATCAATCATGATCTTAAGAATAAACACTCAAATTATTACATTTAGTAAAAAAACAATTTTTTGTTTACCGGTCTTTAAGTGCGACCTTCGACTTAGGCACGTGGTATTACATTTTATTGGTAAGCTTTCGTACCAAATCGCGATTTAAAGCTGAGATATGTATTTTTTAATAAATTAAGTAATTTAACTTCAATTTCCTAATATTGTACATCAAACGAAAGGATTCGATAACAGCTATCTTAATTCCATAAGATTTTCACAAAATAATGTGTATTTTAATAACTATTACAACATTTTCCGAGTTGTAACATATTTTTCCTGAGCTGTCATATCAAAAGCTCAGGATAAGACCCGAACAACTCGAGTTTTCCCACGCTGCCAAAAGACCCGGCTGGTCACGCATCATTTGTCAAAATTGTTTTGATATCATTCCCCATACGCATCATATCTATGTATACCAATTGTACCAAGTAATTTTTTCAAGACATTTTAACACTTTAAAACCCGAGCCAAAAAATCACGTAAAATACCAAATTGGCATAAAATGCCAGTGCAGATATTCTCCACAAAAAAGCAATTTTTCAATAGTTTTTCGTTCCGTAAGACTTCTACAGCAGTTCTAGGACTCATAAATTATTTTTTTTAATAAATAGTTTCCCATTTTCCTTGTTATTTTTTATATAAATTTTGTGAAAATTGACAACAAATGCCAAAGTAAATTTTTACAGATTTTCGTAGCAAAAAGGCAATTTCTATTGAATTTCCCTTTTCCTAGCAATTTGTGCAAGAATCTTAGAACTCATCTATATATTTTCCTATAAAATTTTCAAATTCTCATGTATAGTTTGTGCTTTTGTTTAAGAAAATTTTATGTGAAATTCCAACTGGAAATCGAAAAAGAAAAACAAAGCGAAAAGTGAATTTTCACCTTATTTTTTTACATTACCATTAGGTCTTATATTACTTAATTTTTAATAATTATTTTAACATTTTCACGTATTTCTTGCGATTTTTTCGAATCGTAACAAAACTCAAAAATATTAACATTTTTTAGGTTATGTAGTAAAGCCATTCAAATGTCCATTTCGGATGCCAACTCCATATCAAAAAAGTGGCATTTTACGCCAATTTGGTATTCTACATCCATTTTTTGGTTTTTTCCCAATTTTTTAAATAATAAAAAAGTTAATAACTATTTTTTTTCTACTAAACGAAAGCGAATTAAATTCTCTATACATTAGTGTTATCACTTTAGTATAATATTGAATGAAATTTCTACTATGAAGCTCCAAACTTAAAATTGAAGTAAAACGCCACTTTGGGTTTTAAAGTGTTAAAAAATCAATTAATTGCAATTTCGAACACATGTGATATGAGAACAAAAGTTCGATTAGCATTGACAGGTTTCAAACTCACGCGTGACAATTCCACGACAATTACAGAATTCTCCCTGTGGGAACTGTAGTGAGGGGAGATGTCGATCAGTTGGTGTGTGTCTAGGATGGGGAATTGGAAGAGGAAGAAGAAGAAGAAGTGAAGTGTGGAATGGCGGCTAATTATCCGAAAGGACATGTAGAAGACATTCATGTGAAAATTGATTAATAAAAAGATAGAATTATCGAACCAAGAGGAAGTGTTTCAGTGAATTAGGATTCCCAGGACGGGTAACCACACCAACTATAGGTCTTATATTATTTAATTTTTATTATTTTCAATTTTTGACATATTTCTTGTTATTATTTCAAACCTATTTTCAAGCGACAAAGCCTATTAAAAGTTAACAAGGAGAAGTTTGCTGCATCAATTAGCATTTTGTTGCTTTTATCCAGTTTTTGCAACACTTGCAATACTCGAGAACCTCAAAAAATATCAAGATATTAGTAATATTTGATAAATAATTGCAATATTCGCAAAATTTATATTCTGGATTAAATCGTGAAATTTTCTTTGGTCTTTATAATAAAAGCCATTCAAATGTCCATTACAGCTGTCAAACTCCGGATAAAAAATGCTAGCATTTTATGCCTATTTCGTATTCAATTTCCGCTTTTTAGTTTTTGATCCATTTTTTTTTTAATTTTATAGAAGATTTATTAACTATTATTAACTATATTAGTTATTAACTAGTTATTGCCAAATTGAAGACTATACATATTTGCAGCCAAATAATAGCTTATCTTTTGTCGTGAAATCAGCCGGGATACTTTTGACAAGCAAAATGATGACGTCACACGGTCGAGTTATGCGGCTCTTATCCTGACTAAATTGAAAAATGGAGTGCGATTTTGCTCTTTTAGAAAAAGTGCTATAACTTTGGGAATAATTTATTTTCAGGTATAATATTCACAGGGGAAGTAGAGGGTGTCAAGGAGTACCCGAAAAGCGAAAAAACGAATTTTGCAAAAAATCGAGTTGTTCGGATCTTATTCTGAGTGATCGAAATAATCTGTGAAATTTTGTTAGGGCTCCTCTTGAAACTTTTCTTGAATGTTTGAATAGATATTTTTTTAGAATTTTCAGGTGAATTTCAATATTTGCTTCTCTCTGATTGCCATATAAAGTGAGCGGGACAAAAGTTTTATTTTTGTGTGAAAAACCTTCGTATTCATCGGCTCTATTAATCTTTCTTCATCGCCTCAAAAATATTTATATTGTGAGTTATCATGAGATGGACAAACTGGACAAACTCTGAGGTATTCTTAAGAAATTCATGGTGTGAAAAAATCTTTATTGCATTATTCTTTTATTGTGAAGTTTAGTAATCTCCATCAAGGACAATCAGCAGAACACGCGGTATACTAGTTTGAGTAAAATAAAAAAGAAAAGATCTTATAAGAAAGACTACTTAGCAAGAAGATGATGCTAGAAAAAACTCGTTTTCTCTGAACAGTCTGATTTTCACCAATTACATTTTAAAGAAACCAGTTTCATTGCAAATAACAAAAATTGTTCGAAGGTTGAAATAAAACTTACTGAACACCCAACATGTGAAGTCCACATAAACGTAGTTTCGATCCGACTAAAGATTAAAAAGAATCACTACAAAATTATCCAACAATATACTGAAATTATTTTGCACTCAGCTGTTCCTATGTTTTTCATGTAGGCCGATCAATTAAATGAATTAAACATATGAATAATACATTTAAAAAAAAATCTATGTTGTGCTGAAAAGAGTAATAAAACTTGAGATAAGGATAATTGGAGCCTATAAATAAAATGTTTGTCTATTTTAAGAAATTAATTGAAGCATTTGAATCCCATTTGTTGCCTAATTATACTTCCTCTTAGAATTTTTTTCAATGTAAATTTTATTTAAAATCTTAAATTAATGCTTTTTCTCAAAACATGTTTATTTTCTTCAAATTGCATCATTCATCTTACTAAATGAAACTGAGGATGATTTGTAATCATCATTAAGATGACGATCATGATTAAATATTTGCATTTATCAACTCAAGTCAGAAAAATTGTTGATGTAGATTCTCCACTTACTCTTAATCTAACTGAAAACAAAATCCTCCCAAACTCTAAAATAACTATAAAAAAAAAGCCATGCGTCATCCTGGCAGCAAGATCTTAAAATTTAAAGATTACAAATAACAAGGCAATTACAATATTTGGCAAATTTTATTTACACATAACACATGCATGCTAATTCTGAAAACACTAAAAAAAACTTATTACATTCTCATCTAATCGCATTATTTTAGAAAATGTTACAAACTGCTCATGGCTTATGTACACATATTTGTAGTTCAAATGCTATATTAATTAGTCTGCCATAAAAAATACATTAAACTTGATGTCAATCAAAGGTTATCACTTCTAAACGCTATCTTTTGCGCTACTTTAAAGCTTTAGTGGAAGTACCTAATGCGACACACAAACCCAGAGAAAACCAGCGGTCATTCATTCATAAATAATTATCACTTTGAGACTTTGGGAAATTTTATAGGAGTATTCAACTTTGCAATCATTTTTTTATTGATAGCTACGACTTTTATCTTAAATAAATATTTCCTGAATTTTGAAATAAGTCTTTAAAGGGGTTCCCCTAGGGAGCCAAAAATTAGATTATTTTGTTATTTTTTGGAAGACAGAAAAATAGTCGTATTTCTTGAAATTTTTGGTATATTGTTATACCGGGCCTGGTCAAAGTCCTAAACGCCAAAATCGCAAATGTCAAAATCCCTAATGACAAAATCCTGAATGGGGCAAAATCTCGAATGGGTCCAAGTCGAAATCACGAAAGCCAAAATACCGAATAGTCAGCATCCCAAATTGATAAAAACCTGAGAAGTAAAAAACCTGAAAAGTCAAAGTCACGAAAGCTAAAATCCCCCAATGCCAAAATCACTAACACCAAAAAAGTTGAAATCTCGAAATCCAAAATTCCGTAAATGTCGAGATTCCAAATTGATGAAAACCCTGAAAGGTTAAAATCCCGAAAGCACAACTCGTCGAGTGACGAAATCCTGAATGAGTCAAAATTCCGAAAGCCAAAATTCCGCAAACCCAAAATCCTCACTGAGGCAAAATCTCGAAAGCCAAAATCCTGAAAAGTCAAAATCCAGAAAAGTCAAAATCCCGAAAAGGTAAAGTCCCACAAAGCCAAAAAAAACAAACGCCCAAATCTCGAAAAGGCAAAATCATGAAAAGCCAGAATGGTTGAAATCTCGAAAGCCAAAATCCCGAAAGTGTCGAGATCCCAAATTGATATAAAATTTGAAAAGTCAAGATACCGAAAGCCAAAATCCCTAACGCCGAAATCCTGAGTGAGTCAAAATTTCGAAAGCCAAAATCCTGAAAAGTCAAAATCTCGAAAAGGTGAAGTCCCGCAAAGCCAAAAAAACCGAATGCCAAATTCTTGAAAAGCAAAAATAGTTGAAATCTTTAAAGCCAAAACCTCGAAAGTGTCGAGATTCCAAAGTGAAAAACCTGAAAAGTCAAAATCCCGCTAAGCTAAAAACCCGAACTCCAAAATCTCGAAAAGCCAAAATACTAAAATCCAGAATAGGTCAAAATTCCGATCGTAAAAAACCCGAAAAGCCCAAAACCCGAATTCTTAAAAGTGTCATAGGTACTCCTAACAGCACCTGTGCTGACTGAAAGTAAAGGGAAATTTTTTGTGTTCTGAAAAATCATTCCTAACATTATCCTCCGAATCATTTCGACCCTATCATTCCGAACCCGAATGGGTTTTGACCATTCGGGATTTCGGCTTTCGGGAATTTGGTTTTTTGAGATTGCGACCGATACGGGATTTTACCTTTCGGAATTTTGACTTTTTGAAATTTAATTTTAAATTTAATTTTAATTTTAATTTTTTTTTAAATATTTAATTTTAAATTGTCAAATGTACTTAAGCCTCAAATTACAAAGCCAAATAGCTATAAAAACAAACCGAATTAGAAATGTTAAAGCTCTTTAAATTGACTTTAAATAACATGAAGATAATTAGTCTATAAAATATTAATTTTTGCAAATGTTCAATTGGTCGCGAATCTTAATTTCTTAATTTTCCGTTTTTAAAAAAATATTTAGACATGCAATAAAATTTTATAATTCAAAAATTAGAATTTGGTTTTGCTGCCTAAATCCTGCAGACTTTTAAAGCTGGTCCCAAGGCCTTTTAAACTTTTAAATACTGTTTTTTTCCTGAGCCTTCAGCTTAAAATATAGGAAATTTTTATTTCTGTAATTAAATATTTAATTGAACTTTTAAAATTTTGTTACTTCAGATGGGATTGAGACAATTTATTTCTTTTGCACTGATATAACTTCATTCAATTTAGATTTAAATGTAAATTACAATTTAATCCATCTTAAAGACAGTATTACAAAATAAGCATAAGTTCAAAAACTTCAAAAAATAATTGTAATTTCTTTGTAAATAAGTTTTTATTGTATTTTTTTTAAATGTACCTCAAATAATTTAATTGCAAGAAGAATAAACATTTTTCTTCAAGTAATTAGCAATTTCATTAGCAAAAAAAATCAAATTGGTCAAAATTGTCAGTAAAAAATTAATTTGTCTCAGTAGAAATATCAATTTTGACCGGTAAAAAACTAAAAAGAGATAAGAAGTCCCTAAAAAACCAAATTAATAATGCCAACATGGTTCAAAACTTCATAATATTCTTCCGTTTTATATAAATTTTCGTTATTACTGATCTGTTTATTTAAAATTCTGAATAATCTGCTGTTCCTGAAAACTGCGATTAACCCAAGTCTTTGCGATACTTATCTAATGCCCTAGATACACTTACGACTTAAGCCGAGATACGACTTAGTGGAATATGATAGAAATGAAGTCTAGCCATTATTTCGACTATAATTTCACTAAGCGGTCTCTCGGCTAATCCTCAGGTCTGTCAAAGCCCTAACTTTTTCATTTTTGATCCTATTTTCTATTTTTGTTTCTCTTTTTTAGTCCCTGTAATATTGATACAAGCTATCATAAATATATTATCACCGGCTTATACGTTATGAATGAGATTCTTCAACATATTTCCCTAGAGATTGGTTGTCATTTTCGCAGATTAATTTTTGTATAATTTTCCATGAAGACATGTTCAGTCAAGGACTAATTTTCTTAAATAAACAAATATTAAATACTCATTTTTATCAGAATTTTTATTAGAGGAGATAAAAATTCTCATTATTTTTAATGTCAGAAAATTTTTGATGACCTTGCGTTCTTGGACTAATATGTAATTGCAATAGAATTGCTTGAAATTCTTCTGAATGTAGAAAGATACTATTATCACGTATTCTCACGTTTTTAGCGTTAACCGAGAAAACTCGAAAATTTGAAATAATGAACAAGAATTCATTCACATGAACAAGAAAATCACGTTTCTAGCTTTATGTAAAGATAATAAACAAATAAAGAAATACATAGGAAGATCGCTAAAGAATAAAAAAAATCTTACTAATAAAAACTCCATTAAAACGAGATAATGAGAATTATTGAGGTTTTTTTCGAATTTAGTTAAATTTTGTTGTTATTTTGTGCAGAAAGAAAGCGTCAATCAGGATGAGTCATACCTAATCTTCAATCGTCAACAAGGAAGTAATAGGATAAATTCTTAACTCTGATCTATAGAATAGAATTAGGATCCTCTCGCGGCCCAGACAAGTGTTCTATCTTTTGATCTTATAAGAGATACCCCTTCTGATTGATAATTCCGTTGATTTAATGTATAATTAATTTTTAAAGCAATTGCATTCAGCTCAATAAATTCTTTCAGTCTAACAAAAATTCTCTAAATTCAATAGTTTGCAGAACATTTCACTAAATACAACAAGATTTAGACTGAAATATGTAATCATCTTTATCGGTGCGAAAATCAAAATTCCGAAGAAATAAAATCCCGAATGGATTCAAATCGAAATCCCGAAAGCGAAAATCCCGAAAAGCCAAAACCCTGAATAAGCCAAAATCTCGAATGGGTTAAAATCGAATTCTCGAAAGCCAAAATCCCGAACGGGACAAAATTTTTAATGGGTCGAAATCGAAATTATGAAAGCTAAAATCTCGAATGGGTCGAAATCCCAAATTGGTTAAAATCCCGAAAAATCAAAATAAAAAAGCAAAATTCCGAATGAGTCCAAATCGAAATCTCAATGTCAAAATCCCGAATGAGTTGAAATCGCAAATTGGTCAAAATCCCGAATTGGCCAAAATCCCAAAGGGATGAAAATCCCGAATAGCTAAAGTTTCAGGTAATAATTTCGAAATCGCAGAAAATTTCCTTTTGATACCTAATAAAAATAAAGGGATTGATGTTCGACTTCAAATTCAGACCTGAGGCGCATAACGTCCTTAGCTTTATAAAGTTGCAATTGCATTATTTTATTTAACTTTAAAATTTCAGCTATTCAGGATTTTAACCCATTCGGGATTTTAGCCAGTTCGGCCTTTCGATATTTTGGCTTTGGCTTTTCGGATTTTTGTCTTTTTGGGACTTAATTCAAGATTTTGGCTATTCGGGAGATTGACCCATTCCAAATTCCATAAGTTCCATAAAATTCGATTTTTTATAAATATATTTCTTAATTAATTGACCGATAACCCTTTCCAGGAAATGTAAAGTAAATGAATATAGCTATTAAAATATATATTCTCACGCATCAGATTAGTTAAGGAACAAGAAGAATCGAATACGAATCTTGCGTCACCTGAAGCTTTAAAACTTTCCGCTATCGTTGTATAAATCTCAAATGAATTGGAAGTATAGTAACAATGTTTTCAAGATCTGATAAATGCTAATTTTTGCTAAATAAAATAAATCTGAATTACTTAAGATTCTTAATCAATTTAGTGTTTCATAAGCTCCCCTTCTGTCATAAAGATTTAAAATCTCTATCGCAGAATACGAATCAACTTTTCGAGGTTGCTTTACGGAAGGACTTACGAATATTTATCTCAAAATCAAAGAGGACAAAAATAAGTGCGTAATCATCTCAGACTATGTCTGACAAGATAATAGCATGAGAATCTTACAGGTAGTCAAATCTTTTCTTTACAATGTTGTTTAAATGTTGATATTGTTGCGCTTCATTGATGAATGCATGCAAAAGATGTCAGAATCATCATTTAAATAACATTAATTTGTAAACTTACTGACATCCTCGTCTAGCCACTATTATTATGACTATGATAAATGAGAAAAAAAATGTACTAATATTTATTTTCTTTTTTTTTAACAAATATAATTGCAAGTAATTTTTTTTGCCACTTGGAACTATCTTATTTACAATGTAAATGATAAATGCCCTACAATCAAGGTGAAAGACTTCATTACAAATCATCTCTAAGGTGCACGTCTCGAAACATTAGTCACACAATTATCTCATAGATTGCAATATGAAGTTTTCTATTTTTTTTTTCAAAATGGAAAAACTAAAGCCTATTATAGGCAATAAATGACGATAATAGATAATACATGTTTTATATAAACATGGATTGTCTTTGAATATGCTAAAGTTGATTTAATGTATGAAATATGGGGCAAAATCAAGGGGTTACTCAAATTTAGAATAGTGACACATTTTTTCGTTCGAATCACTCGTAAGATTCTAATAGAATCTAAAATAATATTCCTTCAAGAATAAATGGAAGCAAATGGAATCACAGAATTATTCTTACTGAATATTCCGAGATAGGGGAAAGTACTCTCGCTTCGAATGTTCATGCCTTCGAATTATGTGAATTTTGTTTAATTTTTCCTAAGAGGCCTACACATTTCTATTGAATATTAGTTAGCTTATTATCTATCATTGATAATTTCGTGATAATTAGGTGTAAGTTTCTTAGGAAAAATAAAGGAAAATTCACGTTATTCAAAGGCATGAACGTTCGAAGAGAGAGTACTTTCCCCTACATTACAGATTTCTATGGATTTTTTTTCCAAAGAAGATTGGGACATTTTCAACTAAAACAACAATCATGGAATATGTCTCATTCGAAAAGAAATATGATTTTTCCCGTGTCGAATGTAAGGTAAAAGATCCAGTCAGCAAATGCGGTTAAGGGAGACCCCCGGTATACCAAGAACAAAATTGTGAATTGTGAGGCGCTATATTTTGTCTAATTGTTCAATAATTTGCATAGATTAAGGTGCAAATTATTTAGGATTGATAAGAGGCTCTATTTAGAGGGAAGGATGAAACTATAATTTTAGCAAGATAGGAGCCAAATGGGAGAACTATCCCCAAAAGAAATCGTTTTGTTTTTCGAAAGCAGAGAACAAAAGTTTCCTCAAAAATTTTTAAAAATAAGCTTAATTATTATGACTTTAAGCTTAATCAAAAATCTATAACATGAAAAGGGAATATAAGGGAAGAGTACCCCGGATCGGAATGTTAAGAGACATGCTCGATGTTTAGTTGAAAATATAAGCCTCAAAATACTATTTGGTATTTTTGTGTCTGCTAATCGGTATACTAGTGATTCATTTAACTATATTCGCGCATTTGAATTTTAAATTTTAAGAATAAATTAATAAAAAAAATAAATGTAATTGCAATGATGTACTCTGTACCTCGGTTCGTCACAAATTTAATCAGGTTTATTACGGAAAATTGGTTTTAAAAATTAAATCTAGACTAATGCACTGCATTCTTATGAGAGTAAATGGTGAAAAGTAGCTAATAATTTTTAAAAATTCATTTGAATTGGTGCGACAATCTGATAGTAACCTGACGATCCGAGGAACACTGCCGATCGCTGGTGCTCTTCCCTTACTTACGATTTGTTTTTCAAGGAAATTGCTGTATCGATTTAAGCGATTTTGGAAGATTTAGATAAAGTGTACAAAGGGATCTGACTAATCTTCCGTCTCATGATCATCATCATCATTTTCAACCGGTTATCCCTAGGGATAGGTCGCGGGCCCATGACATCTAAATATTAACAGCCCACGCTTGTCGATCCTCCGCCACTTTAGGAAGAAGTTCAGGTTCAATCCCAAAAGCGCTCTAAAGCAAGATTCTGAATTTGATTCAGCCACCTTGACCTAGGTCTGCCTAGACGTCGACGCCTCCTCACAATGGCATGCATAACTTTTCTGGGGAATCTTTTTCAAAACCGTCTCTACAGAAATTTTGAAATTCTCTTAAGCTTAAGTTTATTTCTTAAAATTAAAGATACATTGTAATATATTTCCTTGTATAAACTTATTCGTAAGTGATCTAAGATTATTTTGCGTTAGACTTTAGAAGGTAACCTGGAGTGCAATATGATTTTAAGTGTAATGTGTACCATGGTTAATATGAAGAATAGTATGGATTTCCTATACGGTTCTTCCACTCCTGAAAAGAATTATTTGCTTAGAGTTTATCGCAAATTATTTCAGGACTTCTTCACTTAAAAATGTTTTATCTTTGAAACCGGTTTTACAATCCGTTAATCGGTTTCAGAACCATTCAAAACCGGTTAACCCGGTAATTTGGAATCAAAAGGGAAAGGTTTTGCAGCTTCGTAAAAGTTTTTTTTTTCCAAGTTACTAAATGAATTTCATCCATGACCATATATCGTCGGCTGCAAAGAAGACTATTGTAAGTCTAAAATGTAAACTTTACAGGAGAGAGCTTTAACGTTTGACAGCTAAAATTTATTTTTATTAATTTTACTGAAATTAATATACTTTCAGCTTTTAAAACTATTGTATTATAGGAGAGACTGGGGCAAAAGTTGTCAGAACGCATATTTAATTCTTTCACGATCTCTGAGACAACTTAAACGTTTTATAATGAGCATATTATTATAGGAAATTTACTGCTCTACAACATTGTAAAAGACTATTTTCCTCTATCTCGAAAGAAATGTGATTTTCAAATCATTTTCAAAAAGTTGATTTTGTGGAGATTCTCAAAATTGCTGGGGCAAATTTTGTCAGTCTTCGGATAATTTGTGACGTTTCCTCTATTATAAATTTATTCCTCTACAACTTTGTCGAAGATAATTTTTTTCTATATTAACGAGAAATGTGCTTAAATTGAGCTAATCAGTATTGATGATATTTTCTGTAAGCCAAATATTCTAAAAATAAGGCTTAAAATTTCATTATTTTCTTATTTTACATAATCCTTCCTCGAATCCCTTGAAACTTTGTAAGTTTAAGAAGGTTCATGAAGGCTATCTTATCTATAATACAAATTTCAAGTCTCAGTCTCTTTTATTTTAGAAAATAATGAATATTGAAATTGTCGTTTTGACAAATTTTGCCCCAGTCTCCCCTAGATGAAAGTCCCAGCTAGGCAGTGATGCGCAAATTTTTGTATTCAGTGTAATGTTTCCGGGGAAACTGAGGCCTACATAGTAGGGTGTTTCAACGAGGAAAAAAATTTTTTGGCACTATTCTCACGGTGCTGTATTTGGTGAGACTAGAAAGTTTTTCTTCGACTATCTTATGATCAGACGCCGTTTAGAGATAGCTGGACGACCCTCTCTGTAATGTAAAATCAGAAATATGTTCTACAGAGAGGGTCGTTCAGCCACCTCTAAACAGCGTCTGATCATATGGTCGTAGAAGAAAAACTTTCTTGTCTCATCAAATACAGCACCTTGATAATAGTGCCAAAAAGTTTTTTCCTTGTTGAAACGCCCTACTACATAAGTGGGCAAAATATTGTACGAAGCTGAGCAAATTAGGGCAGCTTCGTAAAAATCGTCACTAGATTTTCATTTTCCTGTTGGGGAAAATCCAAGGATTTCCAGGAATTTAGTGAGGCAGAATTATGAACCAAATAAAAGATTTTTTTTATATAGTGATATAATTAATTTAGCTTCTCTGGCATTAAGTAAAAAATCTTAAATCTTGAACATAATTTTCCGTACGAAGCTGCACAATCTCCCCCTATTTAGAATCATTGCAATCACATTGGAATCCCATGGAATAAACGGAATATGGACAGAAATTTTCGATTTTGATTAACCCCTTGGGCAAAATTTACTATATATTTATATCATTTCCTTATGGTTTAATTTACCAATGTGTATTATCTTTAGGAAGTTTTTTTGGATGTGAATTTTCCATTTCCTTTTAGGGTTTAATTTTTTTTAATAGTGTTTCTTAGAAAAACCAATTAATTAGCATTATGAGGCATTTTATAAAAAATATGTTTTCTCGTTCTTCTTCTTTCAGAACACGGAAACTATAGGCGGCAAAAAGGAATTGTGATACTATCTTACATGTAATTCATTATAATTTTTGATAAGAATATTTACTGGGTAGCTTACTAAATACAGTGTTGAAAGAAAATGACTTGTGATTTAAGAGGAATGCTCAATGTTGCGCAAATCAAGGCCCTCCTCTGGAAAAATGTTCTCGTCCGAATACGACAGCCAGTAAGTTCCGTCTTTATATAAAATATTTATATATCGTATGATTGAAATAAAAAAAACCCTGAATTATATGCTCATCATGAAGTACATAAACAACTTTTTTTTTCATCCACATATTTTTACGCAAATTGTAGCTGATGACCATTGTGCAGTATATGTGGCCATGTCTTGTATTTATGGCGCTATATACTGCACGACAACGCTTCGAATCCACCCAAGAGGATGCATGTCAATTCCCAACAAGACAACTCCTAACATCCAATCAATTTCTGCACTCAATGCACTCCTACATCTGTACCATCGAGAATAAATGCCTTCCTGTTGAAGACTATCAAGAAATTTCAACTTTTACGGATGCTCCGTGAGTTGATCTCTCTCTCTTTCGTGCAATAATTTTGTCATTATCTATTGTTGCATAATGGAAATGGCCATTTGGTGTAATTGCAATTATTTGTTACATTGCAGAATAACACCAGTCCTCAACATCGTTCAACTATTCCTCAATGAAGCATCACTGTACGATGCTGTGATGGATCTATCGGAAAAGTTAGAATTCATTCCGGCAATTATTGCAATAGCGACAAATAAAAAATTTCCTATTTTGGAAGGTAATAATTTTCTCTACCTCTTCGTGATATTCCATTTTGCAATTTCAGTAGAATTAATTGAAATGAATATTACCATTCACTTTTTAATATTATGTCTTAATGTCTCGTGTTTTTTCTTTTCATTTCTTGTCTACGTTCCTCCTACTCCTCCACCTCCAACAACAACAACATCAACACTCCAGAGAACATCAAAGTGATCATGAAGAAACTTCCTGAATATGAAAACTTGCTTGGAGCATCTTTCGATATCAAGAAATTATTCTCAGGTGAATTTTCTCTTTCTTTTGTTCTACCAAATGAATATTTATAGCTAAGTCTACGCATATGTCATTTCAATAGGTGTATACATGCAATTCTCACTGTTCGTTACACTAATAATAGTAGTAAATTACGCTATTGGAGAACATTATATATTTTTTTCTTTAGAACACCTTCTGGTTGATATTTCACGAAATTTTCCACAACAATTACTTCTATTGCTGTATCATCGCATCTCATCTTGATTCTTACGATGAATGCTATAATTATCAAAGATTTTTTTTTCCTAACATTCTTAAAATACCAAGACCCTTCCCTGAATCCTTGAAAATTTCGCAACTTCACATTATCTAAATCATAGGTTTATATAGCTATAATTGTCATTTTAGAAAAGAAAAAAAAAACAAAGTTCTAATCCCAAATTCTCCATTTCCAGACGACCGGATACTATCAGAATCCGGTAAAATCATCTGTGGTAAACCATTTCCGCGTGCTGACAATATTCAACTGGTTGAGCAAGTACTTAATTCCGAAGACTTCAGTGAGGAAGATCGTGATGAAATTGATGCTATGCCAAGTAAGCTCTTCTGATCAAACATCATAAATCAAATCTTCTAAATATTCACGTTCATGATCAAATGTTATTTTAAATGGTATATAAATGTATTGTAGTATACTAACCGGTTTTTAACTTTGATACTTCTCACTAATCTTTTGCAAAATCATGCTCAGTTGAAGTATTTTGGACTTTCGAGTTGACTGACGAGTAAGACTAAAAAGTTCAATCAGTTAATTAAGGGGGAGGAATTATGTACCGGCTTGAAATAAATTTACATAAACATTTTTATAAAACTTTAAGAACAGGATGATAAAGATTTTGAATTACCTACTCCATAAAACAGGAGCTAAAGCGTCCCGGATTTGTGTTCTTGAACTTACGTCAATTATTCCATAAATAATACGAATCAGTGACAATTTCATAGAAATTGGCCATTAAACATTCCAAAATAGACCCACCGGTCAAGTTGAGGAACCCAGTTAAGTAAGGGCACTTATTTTTTCCTAATTTGTTGCATATTAATTATTTAGAAGACGAATGTTGTTTAGTAGACCAAATTAATTTTTTTTATATTTAATCGGCTAATAAATAATTTGAACTGGTTCATAGTTTACTTGCAATCAGTAAGCCATACGGGCTTCAGGCATAATGCCGTCTTCAGACCTGAGGTTTAGCCCAGTTTTCGAAAGTCTCAAATTTCAAAACAGCAACCAATTTTTTTATGTAACCGAAGACCTTAATCGGGAAGGCTCTTCTATATATTCAATTCCCCAGAGATATTAACGGTCCTTCTGGATCCCGTTTCCACGATGAAGTATCAGACCACCTTGATTTTTCAGAATTAACTAGAACATTTGCCCATAACGTCCAATCCCATGTCATATTTTCCCAAAAAATCTTCATTAATAAGAAATTAGAGAAATTAAGCCATATGGCTAAGCCTTAGGTCTAAAGCCCGTATAACTTTAAAAAACTTAACTTAGGATTGAATTATTAAGGATAAATGATTAGGATTTTGAGACCACCGGGAACTAGGCTAAACCTCTAGTCTGAAAACCGCTTTATTGATGAGTTACCGATTCATAGTCGACTGGAACCGATTCAAGTTTGTGAGGGATTCTAAGACCTTTCGAACTAATCCAAATTTACTCAAATCGGTTGAGAAATACAATTCCTGGAGTCTTTTTAATCTGTCAGTTTAGAAACCCGTTTCAAAGATAATTCAAGGATAGAGTTTCACACTATTAAAATGACTTACCATTTCGCTTCAGAGTGAATGACATTTGATTGTCAAATTGACGAGCATAACCAGACGAAACTGGTTATAATTTGTTATGACTAGAAATCTACCCAAGTAGCACTATATGACCAGGGACATGACACGACACTAGATAATGAAGGCATAGTTCAAACATCTATACAAGGAGCATTTATCGCTATAAACGAGTTGAGATATCTGATATCTACGAAAATGATGGCGAAGACTTTACAAATTTTTTTTATATAACCGTATAAAAGAGGTCTATATTCAGGTGAATGGGGAATTTTTACATCTGAAATATACCAATATTATAGCTATCGACTGAAGAACTGTCATTTCCTTTATATTTTTTTCTAAAATTTGCTAAAATATTTTCTTGAATTAATAATTATTATTTATCTTCACCAATTCAGTTAGATTTCCAGAGCCTCGTGCACTTTTATTGTGAATAAAAGTATTATTTTTACAATAAAAAACTAAAATATCAAAGTAATTAAAGAATTGCTTACAAATGGCTTACAACTACTGATTATTCTAATCTGTAGTTCAATTTTAATCTGTAAAAAACCACCAAATTCATTCACAAAATCAACTTGTCCAAGATTTCATAAAACTTATTTTGAAAGCAACACGAAATTAAATCACTTTTATATCCTTTTCAAATGTAATATTTCACAAATATTTTTTATTCACCTTTTTAATGGATGTATGTCCTTCGATTGTCACTACGGGCTTGATAATATTTCACAAATTATGCCGAAAAATCAAACAAAACACTTTGATGTTTTCCTAGCAACTTCCATAAGAAACAGAGAAAATGACGACTACCGTGTCAAGGTTATGAATATCACGCATGCAATACATTTTTTAAATTCTTCTTGCAAGTCACCCTTTGATTATTTTATAACGATTTTTGCATTTTTAACTTCTGAAATAATCACAAAATTAGGTTTAATAATCTTCTTATCGAAAATTGAAATATTTTATTGATTTATTGTCAAGTTTTTAGGGACGTGTCTCACATTCCACACTGCTTTGTCCAACTTTCCAAACTGTCTCGCTTTAGGCAAATCATCCTACTTTTCATAAAATTAGAAGCATTGGACTAACTATTCAAATGTAATGGTATAATGGGTCAAACTCATCAAAAACATATTGAAAAAAATGAGTTGTTCGAAGCTTGAGTCATCCGAAGGTAGCGCGCTTTCCCCTACTACCGGACTTTGAATTTTATCTTGACGATCCACCTCTTTCAGTCATATATGAATGACTAACAAAGGCCTCGCGTACAGCTAAGTTAAAATACGTCAAAGTTACTATAAATTACTAAGTGTGAACTAGTTTTTGCTACTTGGGTAGCTATGAGCAAAACCACTTATCACGTGCTTTACACTGTTTCGCCTTAGTTCAAAACACTTTTCCTTATAATAAACAGAAAAGCAAAGCTAGAAATGGTCATATGACAAATTTATATCTTATAAATCAATGGATTTCTTATTTATAATATAGGGGAGACCGGGGAGGTTTGGGACAGGGGTAGTGTGGGACAAAGTGATTTTTTCAATTAATTTTTGAAATAAATGGGATTTAACCATTACTGTATCGTAGGCAATATTAAGATGCATCTTGACTAAAAGAATGGATATCCTTAGTTTTATTGTTTTAATTCTATGAACATTTTTTTTAAAAATTGATAAAAATTGTATATTTTGACGTCCCAGTTTTCCTCTTTGTATTTTATATCAGCGATATATAATCAAAACTTTTTTATCTCATTAGCTAGCAGTGTAATCTGGGAACATATTTTTATTAAAGTTTCAGAGATTATACGCTCTTGTTTTTTACATAAAGGTTTTAAATACCAAAACTACACGTGGGGATGTTTGGGACACCTGAAAGGGGATGAATGGGACGTTGATTTTCGACAAGATTGTAGGTGGCGTGCAATTGTTTATTGTCAAAATGAAGAGTAATGCCCAGTTTCTACTGAAAATCTCCCTTTGTGCAAAGTTTACCAATGGAGCAGATTTCTCTAACTACAGGGACAATTAAACCATCATTGTCTTGGGAAACAATAATTCCTTCTCAGAGGATATTCGATCTTTGTCCAATCTAGTTAAAAACTATTTTTTTCGAAAATTTCTCGAACAAGTTCTCTAGAAAAGGCAAGCCGAGAGCTAATTCAGAGAAATAATGAGAAAACACGTACAATGCAGTTGTCGTAAAATCAAACAGGAATCCATCAATGAGTTCGAAACTAAGAGTTGCAAGAAAATCTACTCGCCTAAGCAATTTGATAATCATGATTGCAATATTTAGAATAAAAAAAGAAAAGAAAGGTAGATGGAAAATAAGAAGAAAATACTGTAAATAATTGATTGACAATAAATGACTCTACTGTACAAATAAAATTGATATTAATTTCTAAGTGTAAATAAAAGATGAAACATTTTTATTTCTATCAGAAATATTTTTAATCTTGTATTTAAAATTAATTAACGTGTTCCAGTAATACAAATTATGCGAGAAAAAACGCGTCCCAAACATCCCCTTTTGCGTCCCATACTGCCCCACATCGGGGAGGTTTGGGACAAAGCGTCAAGTAAAATGTTTTATCTTCTCCAAGAAAACTCATTTGTTTTCCAAGTTCTATCGAGTACTTTTTATAAAGTCAATAAACATAAGTATCCTATAGACCGCATAAAATTGTAATACACTATCGTGATTTTTTTGGAATAGTGTCTCAAAGTCAAAACATGAAAGAGTGTCCCAAACCTCCCCGGTCTCCCCTACATTTATTTTCAAAATTAAACAATACAGAAAAAAATTTGAGAATTCTTACAAAAAGAGGAATAATAGTAAATGCTTTTTTGTTTCTAAAGTTCATTGCAAATAAAATGTCTCAGTTCATTAAAATATCTGTTTTTATCCCATTCAGACAAATTTAATTAAGAAAAAAAAAGCTATAATTTGGAAATTATTTTAAGTATAGTTAAACATTTTACCATTTGCAAACTTAAAATGTTAAGGCTTTGTGGAAAAGTGAAAAAAGCTTCAATGAGGCTATTAGCATCCTTTAACATTCTGCACTTTTTAGTCCATCATATCACCTTCCCCCTTAACTAGCTTCTATATTGCACTACCACTTCAAAAACAAAATCATTAATTATCTTTATTAATTGTATTTTTTTGTGTCTTATAGCACAATTCTGCAAGCAACTCTACCTAGACGTTACCAAGACGAATTATGGGAAGATTACTTGGAGTTTCCTGAAGCCAGTAATTCAAGGAAAAATTCTTTACGCACCCATTAGTAAGGGGAATGATGAGATAATCCAAAACGTAAGCCAAAGATGCAAATATTTAATAAATGACTATCATCTTTTTTTATATAAGAAAATTCCTCTTTCAGTCAAATACAACATTCGCAGACGCTGAACGATTGCGACAATTGGGAAAGGCTATCGAACGTATATTGGTTCAAGTGAAAACCAATGATGAAGTCAGAGATAAGTTTCTCAAATTACTCCAATTAACCCAATCACAATTTGTTCAGTCCATTTTGAACAGTGCCAATTTGGATCCTGCAGCCATTGAGGGCATTTTCAATGGGATTCTCTATGATGATCAAATTCTGGAAACAGTAACGTTGGTATCTAATGTTTCGGACTGCTTCTCTGCTGACAGATATGTTGGATTGAGGACTGAGAAAGAGCTTGAGGAAGAAGCATTAAGGCTGCATAAGAAGAAAATGTTTTGGGCAGCAATTCACTTCCAACACAGGGGAGAAAAACAATTTGGGTATAAGTTGAGGATGACTGTTGATGATACACCAAAGACTAGTGAACCGAAGAGTGGATTTTGGTTTCCTGGACCTGAGGGAAGCTTTGAGTTGGATCTTAAGTATCATAGGGGTTTCATTCAGATTCAGCAATTCATAGAAGCGGGTATTATTAAGGCACAGAAAACCTTACCACCTCCTCCTGTAAGTTCTGAGGACAGCGAAGATGATTACGATGATTTCGATTCAGGACTGAGTCTGGACGATGATGATGATCTTGTGGATGACTTTGAGCCTAAGCCAAAAGCAACAACTACTTCAAGAGCTGTAACAACAGAGTCCATGACAACGGTTGAAAGTAGCAGCCCTGTTGAAGTTACGGAGGATCCGCTAGAGCTAACGGAGACCCCGTTGAATCGATCGCGAAGGGACATGAGCGATATCATTGGAATGATGTTTAGCAGCGATGACGAAAAGGAGGCATACTATGGATACCAAATAGATACATCACAGTATTATACCAAGCAATTTCCCTACCCAAAGTATACTAAGGATGTCCTGAAGCGAGGCTTATACATGGCCCATGCTGTTCCAATGACCTTCTTCTTCGCCATGATCGTCAATATTGCATTCATCCTGCGTGATCGTGTATGGATGAAAGAGAGTGGCAATAGTTCGCTAATGCGATCTATGGGACTCTTAAGGACATCCGAAGATTTAACATGGTTCATGACATCATTTGCCGAACTTGCCTTTGTCTTCTTCGCTGCACTCGTCATCCTGTATAGTGGCGGAATTCTAAGTTCAAGTAGTAAGATCTTCATGTACTTCTACCTCATGACCTACGCAATATGTATCCTAGCTTTCTGCTACATGTGCTCAACGTTCTTCGCATCAGCCAGTATTGCTTGTGTTTCGTCCGTTATACTCTTCCTCTCCACCTTCCTACCGTACATCTTGGTCATCTTCTTTGATGCAAAACTCTCAGCTGGATCTCGTTTCGCTACAAATCTCTTCTTCTCAACCGCTTTCTGCAATGCCTGGCACTTTATCCTCCGTTATGAGATTCAATTCAAAGATCTCTCTTTTTACAACGCCTTCGACGGTACCACTGATGAAAATGAATTTAAATACGGATACCTCATGATTCTTCTGGACACTCTCATCTACGTAATTATCGGAGTCGTCTGCGAGAGACTGAGGGATAATGAAAATAACTTCTATGACGTACCCACCAAAAATCTAGATTCTCAAACGGGAGCGGTAATGACCAAAGTCTCCAAGTACTACGATACATCTAAACTGGCAGTTTCTAGTTTTTCAATGGCCTTCAAAAGGGACGAAATTACGTGTTTATTGGGGAGGAATGGTGCAGGGAAGAGTACAATAATCAAAATGCTAACTGGACAGGTGTTACCATCATCGGGAGAACTCTACATTCAAACCAGTAGAAACCTGAAGGGAAAGCATGTTGGTCTCTGTTCGCAGAACAACGTCCTCTTCCCTCAGCTTACCGCTAAGGAACATCTAAGTCTCTATGGAGCAATTAAAATAGGCAAAGACTACCATCAAGAAGTTCGTCGGATACTTGATGTTATGTCCTTGGGAAAATACGAACGCTACATGAGCAGTGAACTATCAGGAGGATACAAGAGGCGCCTATCAATTGGTATTGCTTTCCTAGGATCACCATCTCTCGTCATCCTCGATGAACCATGTTCAGCCGTTGATACGAAAGCCCGAAAGAATATTTGGGAACTCGTAGAGAAGCTCAAGAAGGGTCGTGCAATTGTACTTGCAACGCACTATTTGGACGAAGCTGAACACCTCGGAGACAATATTGTCCTGATGAGCAATGGCAAGGTCATGACCGAAACATCTCCCAGTGCTGTGAAAACGGAACTTACCAAATCTTTCATTTTGAAAGCAACCTTGCCAAAAATGGAAGAAGATCGTCGCTATCAAGCAATTGAAGATGTAAAAACACTAATAGAACACCAAAGTCCAAGTTGTTCTTATGATATTCAAGGCAATGAAATCAACATGATATTGCCCTATTATACCAATTCAGTCTTGAATAAGTAAGTTTATTTCTACAAAATAACTCAGCAAACATTTCGCTAATTGATCCTGTATCTTTTTCAGCTACGAACCATTGCTAAAGACATTGGAAAAAATGGAAGATGAGGGAAAAATTGCTCATTTTCAAGTGATTAGCAAAAATCTCGAGGATGTTTTCAATCAATACAACACAACAGCTAATGGGAATCATCACAATGGAATTCCCCGACCAAATATGGAGAAAAAAGTAAATCTTTCGAAAGATCATAAACCAAAAAGTGATGAGAATCGACAATTAAGTGTAATGGAACTGGTAAAAATTCTATTTTGGAAGAGAATTACTCACTTCAGAAGAAACTACCGGGTACTTGTTTCAATACTAATACTACCAGCAATATTTGAAATGATAGCTGTGGGTTTCATGAAGCTTAGACCACCAGATGAGTACGATGTTGCACTGAAATTCTCTCCAGAAGTTTATGAAAAGAGCACAGAATTCTACTCAGTGGAAAATGGAAATAACTTTACCACAGGGGCCTACAATAAAATTGTTGAACACTGTACAGGAAATGAATTTTGCGAAATCTTTGATAATTCCAAGGAAGCATTCAAGTGGATCCTCAGAACCAACGATGACTATATTGAACGGAGATACGGTGGTAATAGCTTTAATGGATCGAAAGCTGTCGTTTGGTACAACAACAAGGGATATCATTCAATGCCGATATATCTCAATCAACTCAACAACGCCCTTTTCAAGGAAGAACTCAATGACACGGACTATTCAATTGATGCAGTAAATCATCCTTTAAAATTAGGCCAGGACATCAGTACAACATCCGTGTAAGTACAACCATTATCTTACAACTTATTTGACGAAAGAACATATCGACGTATCAGCATATAAAACAAATAACTCGCGAATGGCGATTTTTTTTTAGATTTTTTTGATTTGAAATGCCTATAATTTTGGGAATAATCAAGGTATTAGGGTCGGAAGTGGTGTACAGGTGAAAATGAAGTGCTTGGAAGTCTTTGGAAGTGGGAGTGCCTAAATAAATATAGTTTTTTTTTGTCTAATTACGTATTTTTCAGACTACGATACTTTTAGTTAAGACTTTTAATTCGGGCGGCAAACTGAAAAGGTTTGTTGAAATTATTAAGTTCGATTATGACAATAAATGGGGCAAATATACTCAAATTTATTAGCTTAATTGTGTTGTAATATTTCCGAGGAAAATACTCAGTTAAATAATAATTTTCCTTAATTTTTAGAGGAATTTCAAATGGTTCGCAAATAATGATATAGCTATTGCAAGTTGACTTTGAATAAATTTGATATAATTTTTTTTCTAATTTATCGTAAATATGTATAGTCATTCGAGGAGAGATGGAACACCTTTTTTATATTCAATATTGCGGATGAGTTTTGAATGCGAGACAAAGACGAATCTCACTGGTTTATCATTTGAAGTCTCTAAATTTAAGATATCAATATTAGAAATGCCTAGATGAAAATAGTCACTTCGAAAAATAGGATTTAAAAAAAGTTGCATTTTGAGGCCAAAAAAAGTTCGGGTGAGATGGAACACCCCTAATTTTAGCAAAATATTTATAGCTTATTTTATTAATTTATAATAGGAGGGAAGTGACTTTAGACATGAACGCTATTTCATTGAATTTATTGGGGTTCATTTTATTTTTTCAGTGTAAATAATTTATTTTGTGGAATATGTGGCTCATATACTTCGATGGCAATTTCGCTGAGTGTATCAAGTCATTCTTACCAGAAATTTAGAGAAAACAATTTTTAAGATTGACTTGAAAAGATTTTGAAGAACATTGACCAAAATTCACACTGGAAGTGTTGCCAAAACTATTAAGTTCCATCTCTCCTCAACTCTCAAATACACGTATTCTTATGGCGAAATAAAAATTTTTGGCCATTTTTCAGACATCCAAAAATTCAATTTCAATTTTCTCGTACAATTTTAAAGGTAGAAAGCTGTAACTTGGGGGTTTTCATTAGAATGTTGAAGGTCACAAATAGACCAAATGAGGTGGAGATCGTTAATAGGGTGTAGGCAGGAGGCGAAGTGGTCCATCTCTCCCACTGTTCCATCTCTCCTCGAATGACTATATGTATAAGGATGATTGCATAAATTTGTGGGGCTTTTTCGCGATTGTCGTTAAGGGATATCCCATAGGTTACTTCCATAATTTTTTTTGTTTATCTTTTTGCATATACCGCAAAGGTTTTAGTGTCTTACATCTCTTCAATGACAAAAGTAATGTTCAAAAAAGTCGTTTTGAGCTTTTAAAGACTTTTACCAAATGAAGGACGAAAAGATGTGTTCGTAATATTGAAGGTTTTATGCATAGGGGAAAGCGCGCTACGTTTAGACAACTCAAGCTTCGGGTAACTTATTTATGGATTTCAGCCATAGCTCTTTTTGTAAATTTGAAGCATTGAACAAACTATTAAAATATTAATATTTTAATAGGGCAAATTCATTTGAAATACATTAAAAAATTAATTGTTCAAAGCATGAATCATCCTAAGGTAGTCTTTATGCTGTAAGGATTTTCCATCAAATTTAGAAATTAATGAGTCTATTTACACCGCCGCATTAGATAGGGATTGAACTGTTCCAAAATCGGATTTCGGATAATTAAGTCTTAATCTAAGACCGCAATCTAAACGATTTCATTGAGGTCATTTAGACTGTCGTATTAGATTTTGACTGAATTGTCCCAAAAACTGATTTTGGGACAATTCAATCTCAATCCAATGCGGCGGTGTAAATGGCTTCAATGACACAGGTTCATTCCGGCAGTATCTCTAGACGATTTCCCTTTTTTAATTTTTTTTTGTAATTAGCCATTTTAACCTAAATTTATTAATTAACAAAAAAATATATTATTTATTATCGCTTTTATATGCATATATTGACCACCGAAAACTTTAGAAACGAGCAAACAGACCATTTGCCCCTCAAATAACATAAGTTCGTAATATAACTGGTAACAGGATGTTGATTTCGCGTATTTGACCATTCTGAGCTGTTTTTTCAAATTTGTCAAGAAACTTTTGGCAATAATATGTAGGGGAGATTGGGGCAAAAAGTCACAAAATGGATATTTTTTTTTACAAGCTACTCGAGCGCTTCAAAAATTTCTAATTAGCGCAGTTTTATAGGAAATTTACCGCTCTACAATTTTGTGAAAGTAATTTTCCTCTATTTTGTAATGAAATACGTTTATCGAGCCTTTTTCTAAAAGGTAATTTTGTGCCCATTCTCAAAAATGCTGGGGCAAATAGTACCAGACATTGGGTATTATCATATTTTGATTCGGTTCATTACGGGCTTCCGTAAATTTGAAAAAATACCTAGAGGACATATTTTCATCGAAAATTTATTCATCTACATGTTTGTAAAACACTGTTTTCTCTATCTGAACGACAAAAACGCTTTTGAAGCTATTTTAGAAAAAAAACACAAAATACTGCAAATCGTTTGACCAATGCAAACAACAAGCGGCGAGACATGATAATGACGTTTCTTTTCGCCGTGAGACATCAGAAATTGCTTCGCTTTTTTGTTACTTATTGCTCTATATCTTTTGTTACTTTTTACCCCAAGTGGCCAGGATTTTTGGAAAAAAGAACCTTTGTGAAATTCTAAAATGGATAGCGGATTCGTATTGAAAAAATCCAAATTATTTAGAAAATATTCACCAGTGTATCAATTTTGGAAAAGGTAATAATTCTTATCTTCTGCAAGGAAAATATTTCAAAAATAGGGATAAAAATTTCGATATTTTTTATTTTCTAAATTCCTTGTTCGAATTCTAAGAAACTTACGACATTGACGAAGGTCGTAAGAGGCTATCTATAGAAAAAAATTTGAGCCGCTATCTTTTTTACCTTGGAAGATATTGAATTTTGAATTTTTCGATGTGTGACTTTTTGCCCCAGTCTCCCCTATAGATTAAAAGCAATTCGTTTGCATAAAGAAAAATTTAAAAAAATTCTTTTTCTATCATTGTGGGAATAAACTGACGTGAAATGCAATCAACAGTAGGGAGTTCCGAAAGTCGACGGGAAACTAACAATCACTCAGGGAAACACATCAACTATCTCCAGATCTTTCGACTCGGTCTACAAGCCTATATCAGTAGCTGGAGCAAAGCAAGAATAAGGAAAATATATCGAAATTGTACGTTAAGAAAAATTGTTAAAGGACAGTGTAAAAAAATTACAAGACTTGAGTGAGTTGTTGACAAATTTTATGTAATTTGAAAAACTTTTAATAAAATGCGGCTCTTTTTCTTTACTCCAGCCACTGATGAAGGCTTGGAGATCAAGCCGAAAGCTTTGGAGATAGTTGATGTGTTTCCCTGCGTGATTGGTAGTTTCCCTACGACTTTCGGAACCCCCTAGTGTTTATTTTTCTATAATTTTTTCACTTGATTTCTCGAACATAGCTTTGTCAAGAAACTTATGGCCGATACTGTATGTACCTAATCCCAGGACTGTGTATATAATCCGATAATTTCTTCCATTCTTTCTTATGAAAAATTTAACAGGGGTTGAATTTACCATCACAGCTTTGATAAATAATTTCTCTGAGTGTATATGATAAGGAATTTTTATCAAATGTCTGTACACAATTAACACTATAAACTACGCAATAGCGTCAATTAAAGTTTATGAAATTATTGGGAGTGTTTTTTTTCTAATTTCAGATTGCAACAAGTAGCAGATGCCGGAATTGCCTTGATCCTCTTGATAGCAATGAGCTTAGTCCTGGCCGGTGGATCGGTTTTCATAGTTAGTGAACGTGTTAGTGGAGAGAAGTTGCAGCAGAAACTCTGCGGTGTTACGAGAAAAATTTATTGGTCAGTAGCATTTGCCTGGGACACACTTATCTACGTGGGAGCGATAATTTTGGCTGTGATAATTTTTAAAATATTTGCCCTACCTATATTTGTGGACCGTGGTCAACTTTATGGATTTGCTGTACTTCTATTCTTCTTCGGATTTGCCCTGATACCGACAATTCACGTGGCTGAGAAGTTCTTCAGTGATGCAAGTTACGCCAATATGACCATTTTCTGCCTCAATATCATAATAGCTTTGGGAACTTTGGCTATTATTCTCTTGATTGACATTGTCGGAGAATCGGAGGAATCACTTAAAATTCGAAACTTCCTCAATCGTGCATTCCTCATACTCCCTACGCATGCACTCAGTGATGGATTGTTGGAATTGTGCAAGAACTTTATTACTGCCCTATTTTTCCAGAAATTCGGCATTGATTCGTATAAGGATCCAATTGGTTCGGATCTTCTGGCTCCGCACCTTTCTATGTTGGCGGTGATTGGTGTTATAGCCATGGCGACAAATTATGTTATCGAAAGTGGTCTATGGAGGACCATGTTGGCCAAGGTCTATCATGAGAAAAATTTTAATGGAGAACTTAAGATAGTATCAATTCAAAATACCATGCAGAAGGATACGAAATTCAATGCTAAGGACAAGAGTAATTGCGTTGTTGTGGAGAATTTATCAAAGACGTACCGTAGAGGAGTTCTTGCACTCAATAATGCGAGTTTTGTTATTAAAACTGGAGAATGTTTTGGCCTTTTGGGGGCCAATGGAGCTGGAAAATCTACAATTTTTGGCATTCTCTCGGGTCAACTGAAGCAAACATCGGGCACAGTTGAGTTCAAGGACTGCCAGGGAATTTCCTACTGCCCTCAAACCAATGCTGTTGACAATCTCTTAACGGTCAGAGAAGTGATAATATTCTACGGGAAATTACGCAAAATTAGTGACTTAAATAAACTTGTTCTGACCACCCTGGCCACCTATCACCTAGAACCATATGAAAATGTTCTTGTTAAGAATCTCAGTGGTGGAAACCGAAGAAAATTGAGCGTTGCGGTCACGTGTATGGGCAATACTAGTCTAGTGTGTAAGTAGTTAATTATGCATTTTATATGTTTTGAAACTAATAGAAAGTTATCACACTTGCTGACCTTAACCAACTGCATGAGTATGTTGACCTAAAGAAGACTCTTTAAACTAAAGTCTCAATTTTTTTTAACAGTGATGGATGAGCCAACAAGTGACATGGATCCCGTGACACGTTCTCTGGTCTATAAATCCATCGATAATCTAATCAGACAGAATCGGTCTGTACTTCTAACATCACACACAATATCAGAAATCGACAATATATGCCATCGTATTGCGATACTGAAGAATGGCCACATTATCTCAACGGGAACTCCCAGTGAGCTAAAGATGGCTAGCGGCAATAGCTACGCCGTCACAATCTTCTTTGATAAAGTTGAAAGCCTTACTATTGAAAGGGACCTCAAACGTGAATTTCCAAATGTAGAAAGTCTTGTGATTCATTGCCATACACTTCAATTTATTGTTCAAATTAAGTCATCAAACACAACAACAACAGAGGAATCACCATGGCTCTTGAGTGAACTATTCTCAAAGCTCCACAAGTTTTGTGATGATAGAAATATATCCTACACAGTATCACAATGTCTCTTAGATAGGGTAAGTGAAATTTCTCAATAGCCAAAAGCACTTTAAGCATAGCATCATGAGAAGGAATTAATCTAATTTAATCTTTTGTACAACCCAATTCACTTAACTTATGGAATATTTTTACCGTAAAGCCTGTTACAAATTGGATCATATTAAATTGTTTTGCCAAAGTAGCATTCCAATGGAAGATTTGCAAAAACGGTGCAAACATATTAACACAATACTCCATTACATAAGTACTAAAGCATTCGGCGTAGGGGAGACTGGGGCAAAAAGTAACAAAACGGATATTTTATATTTTTACAAGCTACTCGAGCGCTTCATAAATTTCTAATTAGCGCACTTTTATAGGAAATTTACTGCTCTACAACTTTGTGAAAGTAATTTTCCTCTATTTTGCAAGGAAATACATTTATCGAGCCGTTTTCTAAAAGGTAATTTTGTGACCATTTTAAAAAATGCTGAGGCAAATAGTATCAGGCATAAGATACTATCACATTTTGATTTGCTTTATTACGGGCTTTCGTAATAAAGCGGCGAGACATGGCAATGGCGTTTCTTTTTGCTCTAGAACAGAGGCGTGCAAGAACCGTTTGAAACCGAAAAACGTCAAATGAAACATGTACGTCAATGGTCAAAACGCTATCAGAACAAACTTTTTTTGACGTTTATTCGGTTTCAACGGTTCTTGCAAACCTCTGCTCTAGAACAACAGAATTTGCTTCAATTTTTGTTACTTTTTGCTCCATGCCTTTTGTTACTTTTTACCCCAAACGGTCGTTTTTAATAAATCTTAATGAATTTTTGTAAAATTCTAAAATATATAGCGGATTCGTATTTAAAGAATCCTAATCATTTAGGACATATTCACCAGTGCATCAATTTTGAAAAATATGTAGGTAATAGTTGATATCTTATGCAAGGAAAATATTTCAAAAATAGTGCTAAAAATTTCGATATTTTTTATTCCAAGCTACTATCTTATTTATCTTGGAAGATATTAAATTTTAAAATTTTCGATTTGTGACTTTTTGCCCCAGTTTTCCCTAGTATTTTATGTAGAAAGATTTTTTTAGATAGATAAATTTGTTTATCTACAATGCTTTTGAAGTGCATCATTTAGATGAGAATCTCTGTAGTTTTCAGCGTCCACCTTCGTCTTAGCGTTGATGACCAAGCTCCAAAGAAAATGACTTTTCGATATGGCGCTAGGGGCTCATGAAGCCTAATAAAAAATAACTTAAACAAATTTCGTCGTAGTTCTTCTATTATTTCGGTGAACATTATGAAATATGTATTTTTAGACATCCTTTAATGCACAATTTAGAAATATATATCACATTTATAAGTCAATTCTCTTTAGGAAAAAACTTGGCATTTGTATTCAGTGCCTCCATGCAAAAACGTATGGAAAAAAGAATGTCGAAAGGCCCCTGTATGGCGCGTTTTTCGATATGGCTTTGAGCTCTTCCGATTATATGGTCTATATCTCCTTCATCGTACCAAAACATCCAACTTTTTCCGGGTATTTTCTAGAAACAGGAATGTCTCTGGAGGGCAATTCCGGTAAAACGGTGATGGACCCATATTATTACGGTGCTGTTTTGATCAAAAAATCACGATCAAATAAGGATATGCGAAAGAACGTCTGGAGAAAACGTCCCTGCCACACGTTTCATGCCCAAAATATCCACACAAAAAATGCATGAAATGGGCCAATCGATATACTGATAACCTTAGAAACTTCTTTAATAGTTATTCGGTACTTTTGCATAATAATTTTCCTTATTATTTGAATGTTTTATTAAGTTTTTGACGTCCAGGGCCGAGCATCGTCATTAATCATGTTCTAGGCCTTTTGTGAATAGCCTATAATATCTTTAAATTATATTTTGCTCAAAATAGTCTCTTTAAATGCGAAATTTAACATTTCAAATGCGTTTGCACGTTTGATTTTCCTTTTTTTACACAAATTTTAATAACAAAATATCAACAAGAACTCTGAAACTGGTCTAACGTTTATATCTGTAAAAATCAAATTAAAAATACGAAATGGCTGAGAATAAAAATAAAAAAAGAAAATTTTATAACACTGTGCAACAATTTTAAACTTTTTTTTGTCCCTAGGTTCTCATGCTATTTTTTCTATTGATAGGGTCAAATGATTTACGAAAATATTTATCATTTTGATTCCTTTCCCGAAATTGTGAAGGTTTTCTTTAATCGGTTAAGTGCTCGATTTTTGTTTGAACCTCAATTTTGAGGTTAAAAAACAATCTGAGAGAAAAGTTGTACGGTACATGTACGAAACTGCACCTAATAAAATTCCTCTATCAAACCCACAAAAGAGATTGTTAGGGACAGTCCTAGTTTTCGAGATATTTTTGAATAAAGTTTGCTTTTGATTAAAGTTTTTGCTAAAAAGTTCAATTTTTCCATGTTTTCTGACATATATGAGACTACAACGCCCCTAGTGGGAGTTGTACGAACTCCATCTGTCAAAGGATTATCGGGCATGTAAAGCAGAACAAATGTTCTCATATTAAGAAATAAATCGCTTCAGCAGAATCGGAGATATAGGCACTAGATTTTGTCTAGATTCCAGGCGCAAAAACAAAAAAATCAAATCAAAATGATAAGTATGTTCGTAAATCATTTGACCCTAGCAATATAAAAAATATCATGAGAACCCAGGGACAAAATCACTGTTGCACAGTGTTATCAATGTCTCTCAATGCCTTATTGAGGCTCTTCTTGGTTTCTTTAAATTTTTTTACTGGTATCATTGTTCTGAAAGAGAGAAAATCGAAAAGTTAGGTTATTTGTAACAAAATACAAATTCATGAAATAATTCTGCAACTCTCGAGTAATTTTGAAAATGAATTAGGGGAAAGTGCCCATGATTTACACAGTCCCAAGCTTTATAATGACTAATTTTTCCCTATGTTTTTCAATAAATGTGTCCCATCGCACCTATATTTTAAAAAACTAGAGGAGAATGTCTTGTTTTCCCCTATACACCATATGTATTTACAGTAGAACCCCGCTATAGGCCATCGCTCTATATTCCACAATTTATCGACTTGATTTCAAATGAATGATTTTAAGTTAGGTTATGTTTTTTAGTAAGCGACATGCAATGTTGTCATAATTATTTTAATATTTTTGGCAGACTTTATTGAGTTGTTGTGATAATTGTGATCCACAATGAAGAGAGCGAGGACAATTACCACAATTGCAAAGAAAGTGGAAGCCGTCGAGCAATTTCAATACTAAAAGTCGTTGATAATTTAAAAAAAAAAATGACATGGTGCGACTATAGTGCGACCCAAGTGTCAAATCTGGAACCAAATATGGACTATAACGAGGCTTTACTGTATAAACAAATTTATATTACAATTTCATCACTTACTTTAAATTTCATTACATTTTAGCCAAAAAACACTGAACTATTGAATAAAAAGAATACAATTGACAACTCTCCAAATCAAAATACAGTAGACTCTCGCTAATTCGGTTCTTTTAAGATCGGGCTACTTTTTAATTCGGGCAGCGTTTACATTTGAAAAAGTTTGTTGTCATTTTTCAAGTTTGATTATGATTATCAAATGGATCAAATATGCTCAAATTTGGCATGGTTTGTCTTAGTTTTGATGTGATTTTGCATTATTGAGGGATTTTCATGCAATTTACGTTGTATATGAGTGTGTAAACTCAATATCTATATGCAGATGAATAAAAAATCGTTGCATTTCAAAAAGTTTATCGCCCGAATTTCTGTCTAATTCGGCTGACATTTCGGCCCCATATGCCCGAATTTGAGAGAGTCTACTGTAGAGACACATATGGTGTAAGGACGCCACTCATGTCAAATACCGCGGCCACAAGTCCGGAATCCTATCAATTTGGTCAAAACTTATGGCCTCGTCTTAATTTTATATTTGTTGTTAAAAAAAATATCAAAATTTACTAGTAAAAGAACATATAATTATTTTCGATTTACAAAATTTAGTTGCTAAAAATGTTGAGATCGCTAGTAAATTACTTAACGATTTGACGTATTTTTAATCGTCATCCGCATCAGTGAAATATTTTCCCTAAATTGATTAGTATTGTACAGAAATATTAAATAACATTTTCATTTAAGGATTGCACACCAAATATTGGTAATTTTGTGGTTCTTTGAAATTATTTTGTGAAAAAAAATTGAAGATTTCTGCGAAGAGGCCACAAGTATAGACAGGCCATAAGTGACCATCAAGAGGTACTAAGGCGCCATAGTTAGTTTAAATATAGTTCATATTAGTTTGGCACATAAATTTTGAAAAAAAAAGTTTAGTTGCGTGCGAAACTGCCCTACCCTCCCCTAATCTTTGTGGAAGTCTAAAAACGAACAACTATTACCATTATATATTTTTTACTATCTATCTTTCGCTATAACTTAATTTTAAGGGTGCAAATAATTCTTATAGTTACCGTGTAAATCATTTAACCATCATAAAACCTTTATATTGCCATTAAAGTTTATTTTATTAACATGTTGGTACTTAACATAATCTTTTTACTTACCGTTTTTTTTAAAGAAGCATAAACGATGTTAAGACAAATTTAATCATTCGTTACGGTATTTAAATTTTTATTTTTTGTTTTTTATTTATTTAATCTTTCAGGTATTCGAGAGAATCTTGGACGATGAACCGTCTTCCTACACCAATCAAGCTTTCGTTCAGAATGAAACTGTTACGTAACATGAACTTTGTAAAATGTTACCAATTTTAATTTTTCTAGTATTGTCATAGAGATAATGTGATGGAATGGTGATCTATCGGTACATTAATTAGTGTGTAATTTTATGTACAATGATTTGAAAAGAATTGCAAAAGAAAAAAACAACAAAAAGAATTTATGAAACACGTGTTATTTGTGAAGAACTGTAATTAATTGAATTCTGTATTGAAGTAATCTCTTCGATAAGCAAAGTATCTTAATATTGGGATCAACGACAAACACAATTAGAGGTTTTTACTTGTGGCTTTTATTTTTCTTTAGTTTTAATTGTAAGTGTGATTAGTGAGAGGTAGACTATATTATGTTAATTAAGGAAAACTTGTTATTTTTGTATTTTATGCAAAAAATAAAGTTACTGGGTGCCAAAAATGTGAAAAAAGGTTTATTTTTTTTGTCCTAGAATTGTTGTTGGGCAGAAGTATGTAGACTAGAGTAAAAAATCCAAATCACTTCAGAAAAAAAATTTGTATACTTGTGTACGTGAAGTATGTATTGTTGGAAAATCTCAATGGGCAATAGTATATCAACAAGAGAGCTTCATATCAGCAGTTTGGATTGTACAAGATATTATTTGATAAACTCAACGAGCGATTTTTTTAGACTTCGTCGCGTGGATTCCTCACATTTTGTGTCAGTCAGTGTTCGATCCTCAATGGAACAACAAGTGTCCTAAATAGTGGTCTTTACACTTTTTTTGGAAAATTCATCTAAATTCTCCCTTTTCTGCAAGGGAACGATAATAAAAATTAGATTTTAAACAGTGCAGAGACTTCACTAGCTTCCTTTACTCCAGGATCTCAATTAACTGATCAATATGGAGAAGGATTCAAAGGCTGACGGTAAGTACCCTTGTTCATTTAGTTTACAAGTCACATGACTAAAATATTAACAATATAGTGCATATATGTAATAATCATTAATGGAATTTATGGCTTGTGATCGATCACAATTGTTACCTAGCAAGAGAATTCCAAGTTACTTATCTACCTACTCAAATATATGAGACTCCTCTTCCTCTCACCAAGGCAAAAGTTTTTTTCATTCGACATACAGTAGGTGTCAAAAGTTTGTTGCCTCACGTATGATCGGGAAACCAGGTGCAAAAAAACGATAGAAAAAATTACTTTTTATTTTTTTCTTTTTGCAAATTAGTTGCATGTAATCCGTAGATCTTATTTATAAATTTAAAAAAAAATTATTTTATTTAATATAAAAAATCAGGGGCATGACGTTCCCTATGTTTTCCGTATGTTTCTAGCGTGCCGAAAAAACTTTGGAGTTTATTCGGTGTTTTCTGTCATTGTGGAATGAATTAGCAAAAAATATAAATACAAAATAAAAGCCAATTTAATATGGAATGGGCAACCGAAAATCCCAAATTGGCAACCTACGTAGTTTTCGGAGATATCTCGTGAAATGTGTACGAAAACAGGGAAAATTTTATACTAAAACTGGTCGCATTTTTCAAAGCTAATGTCACTCTCCTGTAAAAAATTATTATTTTCCAAAAGTTGGTCATTTTTGAGAAATCAAAAGTTTGTTGCCTCATTTAAAGAACTAATTTAAAATGTTCAAAACATGCAACCAACTTAAGGTAAACCGGTTACATTTTGAGTTTATGTCATTTGAAAAGCAAATGGTGGATTTGTACGTTGCTAAAGTTGTCTATGGTAAATACATGTGTATAAAAGTATTGATAAATAACAAGAAATAATCTATTTTTTGATAATTTATAATTTAGGTTAAAAATTACAAATTACAAAAAGTTAAAGGGAGGGAAATTGTCCAGATATACTGCCGGAATAAATCTGCGTCGTTAGTTGTTTAATTTTATGGAAAATCTCTACAAAATATACATAAAATCGCCAAAATATATGGTAATAAGGTACGACCACATCTAAAAAACGTTACTGGCAGACCTAAGGTTTCGGCTCAGAAGGTCGATAACAGCATTATAAGTATCACTCCCAAGGAGCATTTATCGCCATAAATGAGTAGAAATGTCTGATATCTATACAAAAATGATGGCGAAGACTTTACAAATTTCTTCTATGTAACCGTATAAAAGAGGCCCATATTCGGGTGAATGGGGAATTTTTATAGCCGAAATATAACAATTTTTTATTTTAGAGTTAATCAAGTTATCGTGTACGGTAAAATGTATTGTTTATGACTAAATAAAATATAATCACTCTGCCATACCAATATTATAACCATCGACTGAAGAACTGTCATTTCTTGTCCATTTTTCTTTAAGACTTGCTCAAATATTTTCCTCAAATGAATAAATATTTATCCTCAACGATTCAGTCACATTTTTTGTGCCTCGTGCACTTTTATCGCGTATGAAAGTTTAATGCAATAATTGTTTTCCGTTAGAGGCTAAAATATTAGTGAACAAAATTTCATTCCCGACTTGAAATTTTTAAAGGAAAGCTGAGAAATTAAATAAAACAAAATTGAACAAATTTATTGCTTTTCACATTACATCATTTAAAAAACTTATGGTTCTCAAATTTTTACTGCGTGTATTGATAGAATACAGCCCTTTAAACAATAATTTGGACAAATATCATTGCACTGCAATGTTTTGCGTATAATTTTTCCATTAATTTGAGTTTGGCGTCGCCAATTTTCTGTATTTTTCCACGCCAAAATCTTCTTTTTGTTCTGATAAAATAAAATCAAGATATTGTAACCCGAATAAGTAAGAAAAGCAGAAAATAAAACACATTTATATATTTTAGTGAATATATTTACAAGATGTCGTATATCATATTTACATTTTGTAGACTTCCTACGTCAATAATATCACTATACAGCAAAAATGTCAAAACACTGAAAGATTATGCTTTTGATAAACTTTTTCTGCATTCTGGGCACTCATTCTGCAATTTGATTTCATAACAAATGATCTGGAAGCTGTCCTAATGCTTGTACTTGCGGTACACTGCAATTAAAAGAAGAAAATATTAGCTCTCACAAACAAAGTGTTAATTCACTACTTTTTCATCATTTGCACTTACTTTGTAAAATTTAATGCCTTTTATCTGTATACTCGATTTTTCTGCACACCCTGGTGCATTTCAGGACTCTAATTAATGTGAGACATCACTTTTTTCACAAATTTTCACTCGCAGATGAACTTCTGCTTAGTAAACAATGTAGAATTTGACAATCTGGCAGCGTCATACAAAAAGGAGACAAGTTGTATGTAACTTGTTTCTTTTATGGAACAAATGTAACTAAAATATATCAGAACATGATGTTCATACAATTTCACGACATTATGTGAACATAATGGTATGAATATGTAAGATAAATATACTTTAGAAATTTTTGACATAGTTTTATACATTTTCACTCAAAAATAGATTATATTATGACTTGTTTATAGAAGTAAAATGTTTAGTCGTAATTTTAAGGGAAAATAACAATATTTTAACTGGAATTTATCAAACAAAATATATTATATGTATTAATAGAAAATAACTGATATTTTCTATACAATTTTTAGTCAAGTTATTATACTGGCATTTAACGCACATAATTTTCAGATAATATACATCCATTGCGTTCATACATTATATTTTTAAGAAATAGCTCGATTACATTGAAAATATGTTGGTTACATTTGAGACATACATTATTTGGATATCAAATGCCCCTTGAGCTGATAGTGACTCTATGATGTCTACTTCAAAAATTAGCAGTCAGTTGGTTACTGAAAGGACACAGGTCCCTAATGTTATAAAAATTAACTGAAAATTGGGTCACTATCAGGGATACTTACAATGCTGTTATCAACCCTCTGAGTCGATATCCTAGGTCTGCCAGTAGCGTTTTTCAGATGTACTTGTATACTTCATTACTATAACATTTGAATATTTTATGTATAATCTTTCGTGATTTTTCATAAAATCTAGCAACTAACGACGCAAATTCATTCCGGCAGTATCTCTTGACGATTCCATACCCTTTATCTCCTTTTAACTTGCCATTTTAACCTAATTTATGAATTATCGAAAAACAGATTATTTCTTGTTATTTATCATTACTCGTATACACATGTATTTACCATAGATAACTTTAGAAATGTCCAAACCAGGGGGCTGACATTAGCTCTGAAAAATGCGACCAGTTTTAGTGTAATTTTTTTCCTGTTTTTGTACATATTTTATGAGATATCTCCAAAACTACGTAGGTTGCCAATTTGGGGTTTTCAGTTGCCTATTCTTATTAAATTGGCTATTATTTTGTATTTGTATTATTTGCTAATTCATTCCACAATGACAAAAAAACAGCTCATAAACTCCAAAGTTTTTTCGGCACGTTAGAAACACATGGGAAACATAGGAAACGTCATGCCCCTGGTCCAAAGCCACCATTGGCCTCTCAAATGACATAAACTCAAAATATAGCCGGTTTAAGTTAGTTGCATGTTTTTCACCATTTTTTCATAACATTTCAAATGAGGCAACACACTTTTGATTTATCAAAAATGACCAACTTTTAGAAAACAATAATTTTTTATGTGAAATAAAATTAAATAATTTTTCTGAAATACATAAATAAGATCTACGGATTACAGGCAACTAATTTGCGACAAGAAAAAAATTTAAAAAGTAATTTTTTCTACCGTTTTTTTGCACCGATTTCTCGAACATACTTGAGGCAACAAACTTTTGACACCCACTGTAGATATCAATTGTTTTCATCGCCTTATATTCAACAAATTTGACTCTTTTATGGCATACAATTCTGTCTTTTATCTAATACCTGAAGAGGCCAATATTGCGCCTATATTCATTGTGTATTTTGATTGATTGGCGATTATCGCAATGAACCTATCACTCGTGCGAGTCGTAGATTGTAAAGATTATTTGACCAAGGAATTCTAGATCATATTTCATTGTGTTTCCTTGAAAATCAACTCTTCTTCTATTGACCCAATAGATACTGTTGCAGAAGACAATTCAACTGCTGATACCGTTGAGGCAACTGATACAGAGGGACAGGAAAAAGTAAGTTCTCATCCCTGCATAAATCATCCTACATCTAAAACCTAAATTTATTCTTCAGAAATACAAGTATCCCAAACAAATTGGGTTCATCATCATCAACGAACTATGCGAGCGATTCAATTACTATGGCATGAGAAGTAAGGCTTGTGCAGTACTTAACTTTAAAGTGCTGAATAAATATTAAAAGCCCAATGAACTTTTATCTCTGTAGCGGTCTTGGTGCTCTATCTAACACGGCAATTACTCTTCAATCAGGATACAGCTACTGTAATTTACCATTCTTTCACCAGTGCCGTGTATTTTCTCACGGTTTTTGGAGCTATTCTTGCGGACTCATGGCTAGGAAAATACCGAACGATCCTCTACTTATCAATTGGTGAGTTTCTAAACAAACAACTTCATGATAACCTTTTTTTTCATAAATTCACCGCCGATGAACTTTATTTACCTTTTTTTTTCCGGCTCTTAGTCTGTCGACCTCTATTGTACAGTCATTCAGAATAATCGACTACGTCAAAATGGTCAAAACCACCCCCCCCAATTGCTTAGAAATATTTTATAATATCGTAGGGGAACCCAAATGCTTTTTGAGAAAACCGGCTTAGTTTTAATCTTTTTTTGTTTTATATTTTTAATTTAAATTTATTTTATATTTCAATATTTTAAAGCTATGGACGTAGGGGAAAAACTGTTCATTCCTTCGAATAATGTGAATTTTTTTCACTTTTCCTTAAAATTTCATATAGAACTTAAAAATACTAAGAAAACAAATATTTAGAGGATTTTTAATGTGTCCAGAAATACCCATATTATGTCCCGAAAATCACCTTGTCCAGAAATACCACACGTTACCCTACAGTGGGTGTCGATAGCTTGTTGTCTAAAAGTTTGAGAAACCAAGTGAAAACATAATAGAAAAATTACTTTTTCTATTTAACCCTTTAAGGACGATTGGAACACCGGTGTCCCATAAAGAAAATAATTTTTCCTGACTACCTAAAGTTATTTTTTTCTTATGTCTGTACATAATTGTAAAGTAGAATGTTGAAGGAATCTAGGATATTTTTTGCAAGTCTCTAGCTATTTGCTATGTAGTAAATCTTTAAGCTAAAAAATGGCGAATTTTTAAATTCTCAAATTCATAATAATTGATTTTATTTATTTTTTATACTTCCAATTTTTTTTTAAGCAAAACCCTTTCGGAAAAGGAAACTACAATACTCATACGTAAAATTTTTCATTAAAGCGAAAAATATTATTTATTGATATTGTCAGAAAAATTACTTTAATTTTTGGGCTATATTTGTCCCTATCGTTCATAGAAGCACAAAATACACCGAATCAGATTCTGTTGGACTTTCCAAGGTTAGATGTAAGACTTATCATTGATTATGTTTCTCATTTTAATTTTTATTGTTGATTTTCAGTCCGTAAAAAGTGTCTCGTCGTTAAAGGATTAATAAGTTTATTCTGATAGCGTTCTGACAATTGACGTACAAGTTTAATTTGACGTTTTTTCGGTTTCAAACGGTTCTTGCACACCTCTGACCTAAATTATAAATTAATCATCATGTATTTCATGTATCATGTAAATCATGTATTTTTGGTTTATTTCGAAAATGACTCTACGATTTCTTTTATTTTCGGATATGTTTTGAAGATTGCCCGTAGGGGAGTTCCGTAAGACTTAATCCCATTTAATCCGCAATCCCATTCCCATAATGACAATTTGCATTCGAATCTCAAGAGAGTTTTTTCGAAAATGAGATTTTGTAGCTGTCACATTGCCATATACTGCATCAGACGTCACATATTTGAGATGACTGTCAATTAAAATGACAAAAATTCTATCAAACAACTCAATCAAGACGAACTGTATTCGCATAAAATCATTAAGTAGAGAGATTTCATGAAAAAGTCAATTAACTGCATTTTCGAACTCACATGATATGAGAAAAAAGCTCGATTGGCATTGTCAGGTTTCCAACTCACTTGTGACAATGCCACAAAAATTACGGAATTTCCTTTTGCAACCTGCAACCCTTGTAAACCTTTGTACCCAAACATACATAAGTCTGAAAAAAAAATCGACATCGAATTTTCAAAAGCCAAAAGTGTAACCACTTTGGAAGGCTCATTTTACAACCGATTTGTTTAAATTGGGAATTTTTAGAAAGGCCTTGAAATTTTCAATCCGGCTGCATCGGTTATGAATTTGTAGAATACATGTAATTAAATTATTTTACTTTTAGATTTTATTTTTATTCGTCCAAATGTTTGTTACCAGGAAAAAAACGTCATATTACTTGCATTTTTAGATACATTCATTAAATATCAATATATTGACAAAATTGCCAATAAGTGATCCCTGTCGAGCAGATGTTCCTTCTACCCTATCCTGAATTAAAGCTACTTAAGTTTATGGTCAAAATTTTCAATTTCAATTTCAATTTATTTAATTTAAAATAGGACAAACTGTCCTCTGTACAAAAGTCTGTAAAAATCTCAAAAATTTGCCATTTATTTAGAATTGTCAATTTTGAGATGATTTTCTCGTAATCCCCCGACTTTTTCACCCTCCAAATTTCCACCTTTCACTCTCCGGGGACTACTTTTGTCAATAAATCTTCGCGTTTCAGACCATTTCTGAGAAATGTCGTCAATGTTGTCGGTTTGTCCGTCTGGCAGTTGCCAGCTCTAGAGGTCAAACGGTTAGAGATAGTGATTTGGAACTTTCGGAGGCCCCGCTTAGTCGACCCTGGGATTTAAAAAACCTTTGGAAAATCCTGGGAAACTTTGGATTGTTTTAGAGAGATTACCCAAACGGACATTCGACCATGTACGAAAATGTCGTTAAATTATTCCTAACGTTAAAAAGGTTCTAGAGAGCGTATTAGATGAGATTCTTAACAATCTCTTTTTCATCCGAACCCGTCAAATAATTTCGTCAGATATCTTTAAGTTTTCTGCAGAAAATATCTACACCTCTGCCGAAAATCTGCCGAGAAATCTGTAGATATTCCTACGAATTTTATTAGGACTTGGGACAAAATTCGTCAGAAATTGTTGCAGATTTTCTGACGAATCCTGGTGCCCACTCTGACGACTTTCTGTAGATATTTTGTCGATTTTCTGCAGATTTTTCTACATTCTAGACTTTCTAGACAGCTGTGTCTAAAAAGATTGAATATCTTTCACTGAAGTTTGCAAATTTTATAGAGTTATTCTTAGTGATATCACAGTGTTTATATAAAATAAATAATTCTGCGACGCCGTGTTATAAGTAGAGAATAGTGAAGTGAAAACTTTAAGCAGAATGTCAATCTAAATTTCGTGTTTTTGTATCATTCAATTGGCGATTTTTAAGAAATTAGTATTTTTGCTCGCAACTTTTTACTCATCTAAAATGTGTACTCGGTAATGCTTGTTAAGCAGAGAATACCATTTTCTTTATAACTTCTACAGTTTCTTCATAAATCAACAATATTTTTGTGAAGTAATGGAGGTTATGCAGATTTTCTAGGGAGAAATTCTGCCGAGAATCTGCAGATTTTCGGCAGAATTTCTGCCGAAAATCTACATATTTTCTACGTAGAAATTCTGCCGAAAATCTACAGATTTTCTCTGAATGTACTAGAATATACTGTTAAAATTCAAGAAACCTCCGAGTAAAATCGGTAGGTAGAGCAATGATTTGACGGGTATAGTATCATATTTTGACTCGTCGGAAAGATCTTGGAATTTCCGTTAAAACTTAACCGATTCATAACGGATAACTAACTTTTATTCGAAATTATATTACTCCTTAGGTGTATTTTGGGCAATATTGTAAATTATTTATAAATCGGTTCAAATTGGTTGTGAACCGGTAATGAACCGGTTATGAACCGATAAGTAATTTTCGTCCGAAAAGCAATTCTATTACTCTTAAAACTATTTTTTGGGAAATCTTTTGAGTAATTCATGAATCGGTTCAAATCTGAGAACCAGCAAACGGTAAATGATGCGAAAATACTTTTAAGATATAGAGGAAAGTTCTCTCCCTTCGAACGTTCATACCTTCAAATAATGTAGATTTTCTTTTATTTTTCCCAAGAGACTTACACACTTCTATTAATTATTAGTTTATCATCAATTATTGATAATTACGTGATAATTATGTGTCTTAGAAAAGATAAAAGAAATTCACATTATTCGAAGGCATGAACGTTCGAAGGGAGAGTACTTTCCCCTAACATCTAAGCCACAAGTTCGAGCACTTTATTTTTTTTCAATATCCCGCTTCAATTTACGCAAACGTGTGAATTAGTCAGATCCCGTAAAACCTAATTCGATTACGTATTAGAAGGAAGCCCTCTCAACAACAATGTTAAGAACGAGTACTTTAGTTGATAGTGATTTGAAATTATTTGAAATTCATTCAATATCGTTACTACATGACATTGCAAGATTCATTAGGAATTTCCTAAGAAGGCACTTATGTTCATTTTAAGCACTAGCTTCCGTCATCTTGAAAACTGCAATTGACTTAACGATTCTAATTTTTACTTCTATAGTGTATGCATTTGGATCAACGATGATGTCAATAGGTGCGATTCCCACACTTAACATAAATGCAACCGCCATGACCATCGTTGGTCTGTTCCTGATAGCAATAGGATCTGGTGGCATAAAGCCCTGTGTAACGGCTTTAGGAGCTGATCAGTTCAAATTGCCAGAACAACTTAAGGCAATGGCCACCTACTTCTCCCTGTTCTACTTTGCCATCAATACCGGCTCAATGATTTCAACTCTAGTCACTCCAATTCTCCGTCAAGATGTGCAGTGCTTTGATGAAGACACTTGCTTCTCCCTGGCCTTTGGGGTCCCGGCCATCCTTATGGTGACATCAATTATCATTTTTGTGGCTGGAAAATTTTTGTACGTTCTCAAACCACCAGCGGGAAATATGCTTGTTCGAGTATCATCGTGCATTGCTAATGCTATTTCTGAGCGACGAAAGAAGAGGAAGACAAATCCTAGGGAACACTGGTTGGACTATGCTGAGGAGAAGCATGGGAAGCAACTTGTGACAGAAATCAAGACACTATTCAATGTACTTGTTCTGTACATTCCACTACCAGTATTCTGGGCACTATTTGATCAGCAAGGATCCCGATGGACCTTCCAGGCCACCCGAATGGACGGTCAAGTTGGTGCATTGAACTTAAAACCGGATCAGATGCAAGTCATCAACCCTGCTCTTATCCTGATCTTCATTCCTCTCTATGATATCGTATTCTATCCACTACTCTCGAAAATCGGCATTCGGCGGCCCCTGCAGAAACTTACACTTGGTGGATGCCTTGCTGGAGTAGCCTTTATTGTTTCCGCCATCTTGGAAATTCAACTCTCTAAAACCTATCCCATTATTGCCGAAGCAGGCGAATCCCAATTACGAATCTTTAATGGAATGCCTTGTCAGTATTCCGTCACCACGAACATTCCCAATCACGCAAACTTCGTCATCGGCTCGATGGAAGCCTTTACCGAACGTCATATTGCCGTTGAGAATACTAGGGCCTTCACCTACTCTATGACATCTAACGATCCTGCTTGCAGTGAGATGATCTTCGCTGGCAACTTCAATTTGGAATCGGCTAAAGCTGTGAGCTACTTCATGAATCGCAACGAGATGATAGAGTTTGACGACGATCCTGAGAAAGCTGCCAACGGTTATCCTGTTGTCAGGGTGCTAGCTAATACAGAAACTGAGCGTACGATATCCTTCCAGGATATACACGATGATTACAATAAGAGATACGACAATGTCACAAGTCGCATTAAACGAAATGAAATCTGGCCATCTACCTACGACATTGTCGTCAACAATGTTGTAGTAGAGCAATACGAATTGAGATTGGGAGGGGTCTATTCACTAATCATTTACGAAATTAACCCTAATCAATATGTAAGTATAAATATTTATTGATATTCAAACATAATGGCACTGGCACACCTTTTCAATTGAGTGAAATTCAATCGATTGAAATTCTACCTCTCACTCTTTCAAACTGAAATCAGATATAGTTGTCTCTTTCTGCCAAATGAAATTTAAAATTGAAATTTCAATTTCCATTTGAAAAAAAAAGACAGCTATATCTGATTTCAGTTTGAAAGAGTAAGAGGTAAAATTTCAATCGATTAAATTTCATTAAATTGAAAAGGTGTGCCAGCACCATAAGTCAACAAAAGATCTTAAACAAAAACCCTTTTTACAGAGATCAGAGTTGCTGGAGGTATCGGAACCCAATTCCATGAATATGCTGTGGATTGCTCCTCAATATATTGTGCTAACTTTGGGTGAAGTCATGTACTCTGTTACCGGATTGGAGTTTTCCTACTCACAGAGTCCAGAAAGCATGAAATCCGTCATTCAATCTGCCTGGCAATTGACTGTTGGCGTGGGAAATGTTATCGTAACTATCATAGCCAGTGCAAGGATCTTCGATTCTCAGACAGCAGAGTTCTTCCTGTTTGCTGGACTTATGTTTGTAGATATGGCAATATTCGCAATCCTTGCTTATCGCTACAAATACGTTGGTGGTGTTGGCGATGACAAGAAAACCACAAATACTGAAGAAAATGAAACAGACAACGAAAAACCACGTGCACTATCTTCTTCGAACTTAAAAGAAGACTAACACTCTTCAGTTTGTCTTTTAAATTAAATAAAAAAAACTTTAAAATAATTGTTTTTTTGGTTATTCATTTATTGATGTTTGATTCTCCACTGAGAAAAAAGGCAGTGCGATTAACTGTTATTCCTAATAACTTTAACATTTTTTTAGGTGTAAAAATATATCAACATTTTTTAATGTTAATTTTACACCTTTTTAAGGGTAAAATTAACATGAAAAAGGGTTAATTTAACCCCTAATACACCTAAAGAGGGTAATATTTACACCGATTTCGGATCAATAATGCAGGGTAAAATTAACATTTCCGGAATGTTATTTTAACTTTTTCGGATTTCTCTCAGTGTCTGAATAAGCCATAACCACAAATTTCACCCAATCACGTACCGGCATCAATCAGGATAGATCAATTAAATTTTGTAATTGTTTCTATTAGTTAATAACTGATCAACGGCTCTCCTTTGGTTGCAGTGGCCTTAGGATCACATCGCTCCTTGGAAATTACAAGGGGCCAACTCACTTTTTGGCGATTTTGCGGTTTTAATGCACTCAGACAAAGAATTTAATAAAATTTCAGATGATATGAGTCTATAAATTCCGTTATTAGAAAAGTTTTTCAAAATTTTACTTTTTATGATTGCTTGCGCGGTTTTGTTTAAAGTCAAGGGGCACAAAATAGATTTATCGTTCAAATTTTTGTGAAACAAGGGACTAACTCAAGCAAGTTGATCCCGTGTCATTCTAATTTTATGAAAATTTACGCATCATTTAGAATGACAAAGAGCTACCTAATAAAAAAAACATATTTTGAAAGGTAAAAATATGTATGTTTCGATGTTTATAATAATGCTCATACAAATAGAAAAGAATTATATTGTTTTTATTAACATACTTAATTGAGATAATTATTTATATAAAGTTGAATCTTTCATGCTGTCTCCTGAAAAATGGCTCAGATTGAGTTGGCCCCTTGTAATTTCCAAGGAGCAACATTTACATACTCTAAGAAAGAGTACCTCCAGAAAGGATACCTCTTCAACCGTTGCCATTACGCATAAATCAACTCTAGTCGACTTTACAATGTCTTCGGATGTGCCAAAACAATTGAACTAAGTTTCTTCAATATTACAACATCCCAAAACCGTTGGAATTGTCTTGTTTATGAACAGGAAAACATCTCAGAACATTATTGTAGACATATCCTGGGATTTTATAGTATATATTATTTAATTCTCTGCGCATGCGTCTTCCAAGAAATCACAGATCTTCTATAGGACTTTATTTTTGTTTAACAAAATCCCAAAAAAAAAAACTGATTTCTGGATGAAGCAGGAGAAATGTTCTGACCAACTTGAGTATTTTCGGTATATTTAACTAAATATTCAGCAAAATCCCCAAAAGATCCGGGATTTTCTGGAGGAAGCAGCAGAAAAGTCGTGACTAAGGTAGGTTTCTGAAGAATTCAGCAAAATATGGAACAAAATCCCTAAAGATCAGGGATATCATCGAGGAAGCTGGATATTCTTGGATATGTTTTACTCCTAAACAAGGAATTTTCAGCAGCTCAGCGATGTTCGGAAAGAAGAAGATTCCCGACCATTAAAAAATATTAAAGGAAATATCAAATAAATTTGATATTCAGAATTCAGTGTGTACCCGGTCAAAATAATAATAAAATATAAAATATTGAAGAATATGCTCAATATTGAAACAATATTGGCTACCTTGGCTACACACTGAACAAATTTTCTTCAATATTGAAATAGCACTGTGTAGGCAATCCTTGTAAATATAGCATATTGAAACCAAATAATTCATAAATTTTTGTCTGAGGTGTAGACGGCTTTATGGCCTCTACACACCATAGAAATTTATGTTCATATTTTATTTATTTATTTATTTATTTAAATAAATAAAATGCTGTCCTTAAAACTGCGTGTTTCTTATGGTGTCTACACACTAAAGCAATTTTCGTCAAAATTGCCTTTTTTTAAAAATTCTGGCGTTTCTGCCTACAAGGATAGGGGAAATTTTCTTTAAAAAGGCATTTTTTAAAGAAATTTCTACTAGTGTGTAGAGGCCATTATGTGCAAAATTACAGACAGGAAATTATTTGCGTCCACCGCCGTCTTACTTTAGTGACCAACCAACCTACTCCAGTGCCAAACGATGGAAATTCTCATTCTTAGGTACTATAAGCCAGGGACGGGCAGTACAGTATAAAAGAGGTAAAAAAGAAAAAAAGAAAAGAACCCAAAAACAAAATACGGCAAATGAATTCAACGGCTCGTGACTCCAGAAAGCGTGGTAAGAATTGCCCTAATTGTGAGATTAAAATAACCGAGATCTTGGAAACGGGCAGAGAAGCACAACTGGTGGTGGTGGCCCGACAAGATTACTCTTGTTAAGGGTGTGTTGATGAACTCGTAGCTCAGGATCGACTGACTGTTTGTGAGAGCGCACCATCGGAAGGCACATTGGCTCTCTGCCTAAAGTCTTATGCTCATCGGAAGGCATGTTCACTAATAGGCTTTCTTAAAGATGCACACCCTTCACCTCCCACTCAGAGGGCTAACCCTAAGGGACAAGGCACATTACGTACCCAATCAGTCTTTGGGAATTCAAAATAACGGCAGGGTCTTTAGCCGCGGAACCGATTAGTCTTACATTCGGCCATCCTGACTGGATCAATGACCTCATTGATTTTTTTTCTTTGAGGAGTTAATATAAAATTTCGAACAGAGGCCATGATCTTGGAGAAATAATAGAAGGAAATGGAATGCCTATCGGTTCCTTATCGTAATAAGCGACGCTATCGTTCCATTTTCATTCAATTTGCTTTTCGATCATATTATCTCATATTATTACATTTCATTTCATACTGGTTATATCATGTCAAATATTGCATTTCATTTTAGTCGTTCCCATTCATATAGTCGTTCAATTCATTTCAATCAATGCATTTTGTTTCAATTCGACAATTCAAGATAAAGCATTGCAAATTGTCCATATTTTTTCAGTACCATTAAGGACATTATTAAAGTTGTCTAGTGTGATGCCATCGAAAGGCATATGTTAAAGCTGTCCAGTGCAATACCATCGAAAGGCATATGCTATAGTTGTCCAGGGCGATGCCATCGAAAGGCATATGTTAAAGTTGTCCAGTGTGATGCCATCGGAAGGCATATGTTATAGTTGTCCATGGCGATGCCATCGAAAGGCATATGCTAAAGTTGTCCAGGGCGATGCCATCGGAAGGCATATTTTAAAGTTGTCCAGGCGATGCCATCGGAAGGCATATGTTAGAGTTGTCCAGGTCGATGCCATCGGAAGGCATATTTTAAAGTTGTCCAGGCGATGCCATCGGAAGGCATATGTTAGAGTTGTCCAGGGCGATGCCATCGGAAGGCATATTTTAAAGTTGTCCAGGCGATGCCATCGGAAGGCATATGTTAGAGTTGTCCAGGTCGATGCCATCGGAAGGCATATTTTAAAGTTGACCGGTTCGATACCATCGGAAGGCATATGTTAAAGTTGACCGGTTCGATGCAATCAAAATTGTATTCAATTCAATTCATTGTAATTCAACTGCAATTAGATCAATTCAATTTATAGTCAAATTATTTCAACTCAGTTCGATTCAAACGTAGTTCAATTCAAGGCGACTTAAGTCGCTTAATTTCATTTTAGCAGTGAATCTGAGACGCAAACCGTTTCTGCCGCATATAATTCTTTCTAACAGTCAATTTCGTCAAGTCGTAGTTGCTTCAGTCTCTCAACAAAATCTTGTACTAGATCTCACCGCTTCGGTAACTCAAATCACTGAACAAGTTTCTTATAGGACTCATATTCGGACTCAATCACTAGACTTGCATTCATATAAATGGATTTACATAGAACATCATTATCAATTTATCATTTTTTATCAGAATACGGCTAGACAACAATAGTATTTTCTTTAATTTTTCATTGAGTACTAAGTAAAAGATTCACGAATTTTATTCAACAATATTTAGAACATTATTCATACCAATTATTTGCAAATATCCTTCGATATATATATCACCAATCCAAACATTCATTTATTTTTTTTTCAATTCAAAATAAACTTGTGCAGACTTCATCCCTTCCTATATTACTTGCATTCATTCATTCATTAACCGCATAATAGACCATATGAAATCTGTTCATAGATCATCGTTATCCGTTTCGCCTACGTCTGAATTTGATCACTAGTCTTAGAAAATATCCCTTGCCTCTTACTAATTTCACTTATATGATCATTTCAATTTCAATTTATTATATAGGTTATCCCTTACGTATTTCTTTCCATTAATTTTAAGTAGAATCAGTTCTTTTTTTTTTTTTTTTTACTTGGGCATGTAACTACCTTTAATTCCTATTGTCGTGTGTTTTCTCTTCACTTTCCGTGATTTCCTAGACATTTTCGATTTACTTCTAGATCATCTATATACTATTTTTTTTTTTTTTTTGGAATCACGGATTTCCTTATTTTTCCATTAGGCATTGTTGAGAAATAAGTAACTCGAGCACTTTTATACAGATATTCCTAGATTCAAATTAGATTTTTTTTTTGTGTGATTTTAATTGCAATTTTCATTCCAGCCGGTTCAACAGCCACTTTGGTGAAAAGACTTCGATATTCTCTACTAAAGTTCTTAGTTTTCTAAAAAAAACTATTTTTTTTTAAATTTAGTCTGATCATTCGTTATTGGTATCTACTTACATGAATTTGTTTAATTAATTGAAATTATTATGTATTGCAAGCAATTTCTTGAATAACGAATCTAAAGCAACAGATCTTTTATCTTTTCTCTTTTCAGCTATCTTATTTTATAATTCTGTTGCTATCCAATCTCAAAATTTATGTTGTGATGGCTAACGTGATATTCAAGTGTTATCAACAATTATAATTTAAATCATTATACAACTGAGCTACATTTCCTTGGCTGTTAACGTATAATTTTATAACAATACTTTTTTTTTTTGTTTTTGTATCTCACAAGTCATTTTGTGACATTAGCAGACTATGCATCTGACAACCACATTCTTTTTTTTTTTTTTTTTACTGAGTTTACCATTTGCCAGATGCAAATATATTACGGAGTATTTAATTCATAACTGTAACTTCAGTAACAATTCAGGATACCCTTTTTGTATAACCATATGAATTATCGGTTTGTTCAGCTATTGCTTTGATAACTAAGGATTATCCACCGAAATTGCAGTATTATTACATGAAAATCAATTAACTATTGACCTGGAAGGATTCCTTAATCTCTTTTTTTTTAATTTAAAATGATGGTCATTTATAGCACAATTGGTTCCCATTGGCCTTATGCAATTTCTTTGTTTTATATATATATCCCTTTGCTTTAAGTTGCATCTCCAAAATTCGCTTTCTTGAATTTATATGGTTTTTAATATTAAGCCGGTGGTTTTGTATTAAATTTTGACCAAGATATTTTCGTGGAACATTTTAAGAAGTGAAGACATGAAGCCTGTGATTCAATTTGATTAGGAATAGTTAAATTTGTTCTTTTTTTTCAATTCTACTAGACTTTTTTTTTAATCTATAATAATTCATTCGGTTAGACAGCATGAAGGTTTTGATCTTCTTCAATATTATCCGTTTTCTTTTATTTAAATTCGAAATTTAGTTTTAGTATGGATATTTCAATTTCATGTTTCATGGTATTCAAAATGCTTTCGCGCCCGATTTATCTACTTCCAGCCATTGATTTGCAACATTTTCTGAATATTAAGTTAATTAATTATTCGGATTTACTTCCAATATTTAACTTACGTTATTCTTCAACATCATAATATGGTCTGAATGAATCTCAACTTAACTCCTTCAAATTTCGTTGTTTGTAATATTCCATTCCCTGATGATACCGCTTCGCGTTTCTCTTCAGCATGTGAAGCCCCTTTCCTTAGTTCTTTTCAGAAATATAAGCCAGACCGTAATAAACTGTTTTCTCCTTTTAGGTAATTTTTTCATAACGTTTCCTCAATGTGGCAAACCATCTTTTCGAATGAAATTCATTACTAATTTCTTTAACTCCCTTTTCTGTTATTTCCATATGGTTGACAATCATTCAAATTTACCAATTTTATATTTTTCCCTGACATCTAAGACCGTTGCCGTTTTCTAAAAACCGTCTTATTTCATTTCGGTACTGGACTTTTTGATTTAATTCCCTATATCACTGCGATTTTTTTTATAGTTTTCAATTCAATTATTTCATTTGTTTTGGTTAGAATTAAGTTTTATATATAGAGCTTGAACTTTAGAATTTATCACTGATCTCCGAATTTCCTTGATCATAATTTCTGACATTATCCTTTATTTTTTTAATCTAATCATTGTACTCGTAATTATTTCATGGATAACTGCAATTCTGAACTTCTATCAATTCAGTGATCTAATTCAACTTTAATTTCCATATTGATCATTTTCTTCGTACTCGAATAGTTTGAACAATTCTGACTTGTCGATGATCTTTCTTTATTTCTTTGAAATCACAGATCATTTAATAATTTTCATCTTTATCTCCCAAAACACGACATACTTGCTTTCTTTAACAATCTTTTTATATACATGTACTTCAGAGTTTATGCTGGGAATGCTCATATGAGAAGATCTGCTTTGCAAGTATTCCGCACCATTGACCAAATAATTTTCATGTATATTAATCCTGTGTTCTTGTTAATGTTCAGACTTCTACACACCGTGGAACATATAAAATTTATTATGCAGAATTATCCTATCTTTTTTTCGCGCAGTAACTATGTTTTTATTTTAGCAATTGCCGACAAGATTTTCAAGTTGAAATCAATAAATCGTTACTTATTCACTCGTTCATTATTGAATTTGTTTAAAGTTTCCTGAATCAATTTGTTGAAGCTACTCTTAAGTTCTTCAAAAATCTACTCTCAAAATCTACAGATTTACTGAAATTCTTTTATCACCAATTTCCTTTCAACTATTTTCTGAAAGCGTCCTTCTTTTTTTTTGAGTTCATTTATTACCTTATGTTTTGCCGCTCCTAATGGGAATTTTCTTTTATAGACCTTTCTTCTATCTTTTAAATCCAAACCATCTGGGGTCCCAAAACAATTGTTATGGATTGTTAAACCTCTTTCCTGTGTAAATATGTTGCAACTCTTCAAAGCTGTAAAATATTTTTTTTTTTGGCCATTTGTTGGAAATCCCCATTTTTCAACCCCTAATGAGCTCCGACCTCTTAATTTTTATCATGTTACTAATACAATTCTTCGTGAATATGAATATCCTGCATTTTTTTTTTATTTTTAGCTTACGCCGTGGAATATTGTAGATCTTCTTTCTCATAGACAGAATTTATCATTCAAGAATTACTTCATTCATTTCTTCTTTATGCTTCCTCTTCCCAAAATTCTTTTAGCGAGGAAAACTGAAAAATATCTATGCATTCTCATTTTTCAAGCAACTTTCCATTCATCTTCAAGCAGTGGCGCCACTTACATTCATTCAATCACACATTATTTTCGCACATTTTTCCAGTTTTAACCACACATGACTCTTAATTTTTCGTTTCCTAATCTTTTTTCAAGCTATAAAATGAGATTCTTTTGGAATACCAAGATTTTGGTCGGTTTATTTGCCCATGCATTAGGAATGTTCCCTTTTTTATTGCACTTGGTAAAGAAAATGTGCATTTTTCATTTTACTCTACTTTCGGCCCTATCATAAACTGCAAAAATGAGGGTCTTTGCTCATTAGATCATTTGCATACATTTTTTGGCATTTTTTTTTGAACATATTGGGTATATTTTACCACCTCACGAAAATACATTTTTTTTCTTTGGGAATTTTCCTACTCTTTCAACTTTCTGTACATAAATTTATAATGATCATGGAGTGATGTTAATAAATAGTGTTTTCGCGATCCTATCCTGAAGTTTCCACAATCAAATATTTGACACATTCCTGGGCATGTCGATTTTTTTTTAACTTCTTTTTTTTATTATTACAATTCTATTCCATTTTCGCGAAGTTTATAGTTCTGGATTATATTCGCTTAAATTGAAAGCACTTGGATTTATTCTCAATTTAGCTACTTGTTGAAGAATCTTTTATTATTCTCGTAAAACTCTTGTAAAGATCACCGAAAAGGATTCCCAGGGCAAATAATTCATGTTCTACGCCAGTTTAGTATCTTCCCGAAGTTTAAATTTCTTTAAGATCATTCATGCTTTCTATTTTCTGCATTTGAACCCTTTTAACTGAAATTATTTAAATTCAATGTCTTTTTTTATTTCCCAAATGAAATACTTGTAAAGATCATCCAAAACATAACACTGTAAAGCTAATCGATCTTTGTTTCTGAAATTGTTCATTTAGCGACTGTTTTTTTTTTTTCAAGGAGAGACTATTAAATAATTCTATTCTCCTATTAATGATTGGGAAATTTCTTGGAATGAATTCTGTACATATCTGCCAATAAATAGAGGGTTTCACTTATCTTGTTGCTATTTGCTCTACTTCGATGGACATTTTCGGCACTATCGTGTTAACGGCATTCCTCCTTTCTGCATCCCCCTCAGAACGTTTCTTTGGGAGCTTCTCTCGATCCATGATCCTCCAAAGTCCAAACGATCACATCTACATTGTTTTCTTAATCATTTTTTTCAAGTGTTCGGCTATATCACAACACATTCATGACTAATACTCGAAATCACAACTCAACACTTTTTTTTTTCAAATTAATGTTACTTAATCGTATTTATCAATTTTATTCGCGCTACTGAGGGCGTATAATTCTGATTCCACTTCTGAATATGTGAGATTAAAATAACCGAGATCTTGGAAACGGGCAGAGAAGCACAACTGGTGGTGGTGGCCCGACAAGATTACTCTTGTTAAGGGTGTGTTGATGAACTCGTAGCTCAGGATCGACTGACTGTTTGTGAGAGCGCACCATCGGAAGGCACATTGGCTCTCTGCCTAAAGTCTTATGCTCATCGGAAGGCATGTTCACTAATAGGCTTTCTTAAAGATGCACACCCTTCACCTCCCACTCAGAGGGCTAACCCTAAGGGACAAGGCACATTACGTACCCAATCAGTCTTTGGGAATTCAAAATAACGGCAGGGTCTTTAGCCGCGGAACCGATTAGTCTTACATAATATAGAATTAGTAAAAGCAGAGATATGATCATAAAGATAAAGAATGAAAATATAACGTAAGCAGTTGTTGAAAGTAACGTGGAGACATATCAAAGAAGCTTTATCACATGAAAAGAACAGTTCAGCACAATAGGAAAATAAAGGAATTAGCAGAGCTCGAATTAAAAGAAACCGTACACTCTGAGGAGTATAGAAACGATGTCGAAAGGGAACTCTCCGGTGATGACCTGTGGATTTGAAGTCACGTCACAAAAAAAAACACTTCTTCAATCTTGCCCAGAGCTTTCGGTCCTGGATATTGACCTTCTTCAGAAGTCGACTAAACTATGTAATAAACAGGTCGACCACTGAAGAAGGTCCCTAAGATCCCTTCTGGAGATGAGGGCTGTTCTTTTCCTGTTGAAACTGTTGATTTCTGGATGTCCCAAGTATCTGTCGAGTCTTCTGGTTACGGGGGGTTCAGCCAGGGTTCGGGGACTTTTGGTGCCTAAAGTGGGCAGTGACTGCCTTTATAGAACCCTGTTTGTTAAGGGCGTTACTGCTTACAATAGCTTACCGAATGACAGGTAGAGTTCTACTGCCGCCATTCGTCATTTTTTTCAAATAGAGGCCTGAGAAGCTTAGGATGGAGACTCTTTTTCTCATTTTCTTTTTTTCACTTAATTTTTTTCTTTTCATTTTTAATTCTTTCTGTACATTTTTATTTTCAATATTTCCTTTTTTCTTATTTTTTCTTTCACAATTGTAAAAGGGATGATGATCCTATTTTTGTGAATAAAGTATATTATTATTATTATTATTATTTCAGCGATATTAAGGAGTTCTAGAGCTACTAGTTATAGCCATTAGATTAGATACTCATCGACCTTTAATGTTGTCCTGCTTCCGAATTTAACTACGAAAATTTGTCATGTGATATTGTCATTTTGTTACAGAATTCCCCTACAGGAGACGTTTGATTCAGCAATTTTCTTCGGCGTCATCCAGAGTTCAGTAAGCGCAAACCAAAATCTTTCTCATTGCAAAGAGCTACTGTTACTGCTGAAGACCTCACGGAATGGTTTCAGAATTGCCTTGGATATTTCACAGAACACATCTGCATTAAACTTTTCCTTAAAATGAGCATCCGAGTTTGATCGAATTCAACGGAGTTAGAAAAAAGCATCGCAGTAAGGTTCTTGCGCATATATTAATATTATCGTAATTTTATTAATTAAAATAAGGAATAATTCTATTGATTTGGAATGGGGAAAAAAATATTTCATCAGTCCAAATCCAAAAATAAGCGCTAAAATCGCACTCTATGCAAAGCATTGGGAAAAGCATTTGTCCATAAGATTGTAAATATAAATGAATAAATAACACAAAAATACGGAGCTCGCAATGATAAAAGAAATCATGTACAGTAGAGTCTCGTTATAGTCCATATTTGGTTTCAAATTTGGCACTTGGGTCGCACTATAGTCCATGTAATTTTTTAAAATTATCAACGATTTTTAGTATTGAAATTGCTCGACGGCTTCCACTTTCTTTGCGATTGTGGTACTTGTCCTTGCTCTCTTCATTATGGGTGACAATTATCACAACTACATAATAAAGTTTACCAAAAATATTAAAATAATTATGCATGTCGCATAGGGTAGAGTAAGCCCTTTTCGCCACCTTAAGGTTTTGTACCCTTGTAATTCTTACAATTTTTGTCGGAATAAAAAGAAATTTTCTGCACAAGTGCTTTGAAGCATTGTCTCTCTAATGAACCAGTAGACTTTCCGGGAATTTTTGGGCATCTAGTTGAAAAAATACATTTCCTGCAACAATGCATGTTTCAGTACTTTTCGCCACTTTGTAAACACTTTTTCGCCACTGTGTAAGCACTTTTTCGCCACTTGTTTTTAATTGATTTTTAAGAAACAGCAGCTCTTGAAAACCCGCAAAAGTACATTGCACAGTACTTTTCTTATTTAACACCGATATTAGACAATTATTAGAGTATTTCGAATGATTTTTTGCACATTTTTTATTTACGACAAAAATCAATTGACAATTACGCCTGTTTCAACTAAATTCCGCGAGGTGCGCCACTTGTAAAATGCTTGGAAAAATGAGTGGCGAAAAGTACTTACACAACCGAAAAAAGTAAGCCCTATTTCACCACATCCGTATTTCTTTATTTTTTTGGAAAACATTATTAAATAATGATATTAGAGCGAAGCTTAGTTAATAACAAAGTGACTTTCAGTGAAAAAATATCAAATACTGTACTGCAAAAACATAAAATATTGCAAGACAATTTGTCTGAGCGTTGACAAGTTTATTAAGAACTCCATATTTTTTTTTGGTGACTGTTCACCTTGTCGACAATTTCTTCAATTAACTTGCAAATAATCTAGTCGGTGGAGCACCAGTTATGGTTTTCTGATCCGTTGGACTAGAGGTTACGAAGTAATAGTCATTTCGTAGTTCCATGAGCTCATAATTCCCTGAAAAAGTGATTTTATTTGTAGGTGGCGAAAAAGTGCTTACTGGCGAAAAAGTACTGACTCTACCCTACTAAAAAACATAACCTAACTTAAAATCAGTGTTTTGAAATCAACGGTCGATAAATTGTGGACTATAGAGCGATGGCCTATAGCGAGACTCTACTGTAAAATTATTTTCAACATGTCCATAATAATTTCAAGTATAGAGCCGCCTTTACACTCCCACGCAAAGAGAAAATTCCTCTTACTTTTAAAAGACTCAAAAGCGTCTTTTACAAACAGAAATGCCCAATTTTAAATTACGAGTATTAAACGATTTCGAATTATCGTATTGGTTTAACACATCAACCGCAACCACCTGTTTATTTTTGTTTTTAAATGAGACTGTGTTGAAATTCTAATGACATCGTTGATATTAAAAGAAAATCCAGAATTTATACAACAATTCTGTGTGATATATTGTGCATGATTAACCAAACAACTTAATTTAAATGCACAGAAAATTTCGTCACTGCTATAATTCTGATTTTCCATTATAAATTATTTTAATGCCACCCATCTCTCTCTCACTCCCATAATTTTGTAAAAGTTTAAAAAGTTGTTCTCCGGGGAAGAGTCATGAAGTGCTTGGAATAACGCCGCGAGCTCGCAAATCAGTCAGTGTATGTATGCCATTGGCATCGGATCGGAAATCTTCAATTATTTTGTTGAAACGTGTCGAAAAGAGTGAGAGAAAATATCTCTCATACGGTTTAATTGTACAACTTTGCTACGGATCTAAACTTATATTGAAACTTATATAAATTTATTTATTCTTCTCACACGGAAACCCAGTTCTGTAGTTTGTAGAAAAAGCATGATAAATAGTTGCATATGGTTCAAAGTGAAATTACAGTGATTTTTTCTGAGATTCAGAAGAAAAAAGTGAAAATAGAAGTTCCTACGTGTATCTTTTGCGATTATATTAAGTGTTAAAATTTCTCCATTTACCGATAAATGTTATTGTGCAGTATAAAGTAGCAGAAAAAATGGCACAAAACAATGGACTGATGGTAATTTTTTATTGATATTTGCTAAAATAACAAATAAATTGTGATACTGTTGTAGAATTTGTGCTATATCTTCAAGGAATTTTCACATAAAATATATTATTATGATAAATGTGAGAGACTACCGAAAATTATGCTTTTTTAGATAAAGGTTACGCTCTGTGCATTTCAAATAAAAATTTTCTCGAGAACCTTGACATAAAATATGTGCATTTGTTTCTTTTTAAAGTTGTACTTTGGAGTGTTTAAAATTATTATTTTCATTCCTCCGTTGACGTACTTTAAAATAAAGCTCGATAGCTAAGTAATAAGCATGTGCTAAGAGTAATTATATTAGGTCATATAAGTTTTGCAAAACTGCATTATCTATTTACTGCATACTAATTAGCTCTTATCGCTCTTCTGATAAACTTCTAAACAAAAGAATTTTATATTCTATTCACATTACTTTACTATTTTGCAAGATCGTAAGAATATTTATTTAAAAATGACCTTTTAAGATTCATGCAAAGTATATTAACTTTTGGATCCGTCTTAGTAAATGTGACTTCTGTTAAGAACCCTGTACAAATAACAGAAAAAACTTCAAGTCTTACCTTTTCTTGATACAGCTGAGCAATTTCATGAAATAAAATTGGTCATTCATTGGCAAATTTGCGTATCCATCATACCGAATACGACTGACACATAAAAACGAGACATTTCCAAATAAAAACAACAACTTTAAAAATTTTGCAATGTTGTCAATGGACTTTCGAGTCATCTTCCCACACGGTTATCTCTCTTTCTCTCCATATTATTGTTTTTCACTTTCGTTTACTCCAAAGAAAGATATATTTTACTGTGTCATTACGACACTGTGCTGATTTTACAAATTTTAAAATGTCCAAGAAACCAGTGGCTTGGTGTCATTTCTGCAAATTTTACAACTGTATCGTGTGCGTTATTTACGATCGGTATCATTTTATGGGCATAAATGGCATAAATATAATAACACTTAAACCAAAAGTTCAATCGAGAGAGTTGCAGGTAAAGCGCGTTCCATTTAATAGTCGTATATCGGTATGATCATATCATTGCAACATTTTAACACAGAACTTGTTAGTTAGATAGACAATTTTATTTCCAAGATAAAGACTTTAGAATACATCAAAATCACTTTTGTAAGAAATTCACCTTTGACGTCTACCGCCGTCTTAGCGTTGAAAAGCAGCCTCCAGTGCAAAACTAGTGCAAAGTTTCAGATTGTGTGTGCCAAAACAAACATCCAGAGAACTAAAATTTTCGCAATAAATAACTCTCATTAAAAAAAATAATGATAATAATAAAACAAGAAAGAAATACTAGGGGAGACTGGGGCAAAAAGTCACAAAACAAAATGTGGTAAATTTCCTATAAAACCGCGCTAATTAGAAATTTCGGGGGCGCTCGGGTAGCTTGTAAAAATATAAAATAAGGTAAGAGAAGTATATATCGACCATGCACCTTGTATCGGCCTGCTTGCAGTAGATATCGACCACCAAGATAAAATGAATATTTAAAAATTAATAACTACGTTTTGCCGATTTTGCCAATTATCTAATGTAAAATATATTGCGTTTGTTCATATGTAATCTTCTATATAAAGTTTTTCGTCGAATTTTTAAGAAAATATAGGGTCAGTGTGCCAAATTTCGGCATTTTGTGCCAAATTTCAGTCTCAAGTTTGAAATGTAATATTTTTAATACAAATTGATTTTTTTGACAGTTTATTATCTTTATTTACTCTAAAATCATTCTTAATACATTTTAAAATGAATAAAAATGTAGACATAGCTTTGATGCCCTATTTCGGCCACCTTCATTCTCATAGTTCCTTGCCATTCGTAAATTTTTCCAATATCTTTTTCGCGTCATCTCGCTTGTCGAAGCTACATTTTTTGCTATTCTTTTGCATTGTATAATCTTTAGGGTAAGTAAAAACTAAAAATTCATGGAAATTTAAGGAACAAAAAAGGTGGCCGGAATTTGGCACACTTATCCTAATTATTCATCTAATTTATTGAATGACTGTATCGGAGTCTTAATAAAAAATCAGTCATTTCTCAAATTCTTATGATTTTATACTAGAATTTCAGTGACACAATATAAGGAATTATACCTTATTTATATGATTTACGAATCTACCTAAATCAAAAAAAAATACTACTTAATTATTCTACTTTTAGTATCCCTTTTTTAGTTGGCCGCTATCTTCATTGGTTCGTACACCGTAACAAACTTTTGATCGATGAAATGTTGCATTATTTTTTAAAATCGATTTTATTAGTATTGAAAAATTTTTTTTTCCAAATGTATAACTAGTAAGAGTAATAATAATAATAATAATAATAATGCTGGCACAACATTCCATGAAGGAACAAGGCCTTCCCACAAAGGGATTTCTAGACATGCATTATTATTTTTTCTTGAACGGGATGAGGTTGTCAGTCCCATGCCCGTGGAATCAAGTGCAGTGAAGCTCACTGGATGCAAGCCGAACACCTTTAACGCCAGAAAAATTCCTGGTGATCTAAAGGGGATTCGAACCCGGGGCACTTGCATCATAGAGCGAGTGCTCTACCACTTGACCCATTGAGTGTCCATTATTATTTATTACTTTAACAAAATGCAATAATGCAATTTAAATGCAGATCGGAAAAAAATCGAGATGAGGAAATGGATTAGAGGGAAAGTGGAGCGCCTTTGAAATGGGATGCTAGTTTTTTCTCATATTTTTAAATGAAACCGGATTTTTAAATGGAATTACCGTGATACATATAGGGAGTTCCGGCTTAAGTGAAAACGGATTGAAAGACTTAATATATGACTGTAATGTAATTTAACTTCACAATCGGTTTACCAAACTAAATTACATCACGATAAGGTCCAGTTCTATTTAAAAATAGGTAAAAAAAAAACCATTTTAAAAGTACTATATTTCAAAAATGCCCTACTTCCCCCTAATCCTGGCCATGTCCTTGCACAAACCTCTTAATTTTAGATAAAGGTGTCTACACATTATGAGAAATTTCTGTCAAAAATGAGCTTCAAAAAGTGTTCATCAAAAAATTTGCCTACGCAGTGGTATGAATTTTTGACAAAAAGATGGGTTTTTGAAGAAAACTTGTTTAATGTGTAGGCAATTTCCTTCAAAACTCACATCCAATTCAAGGAAATTTCCATCAAAAGTTTTTGAAAGAAATCATCAAAGTCATTTTTGACAGAATTCTTGAAGGAAACCATTACGATTTAAGACTGTTTTTCATGAAAATTTGTTGTTTTCTTCTGGAAAAAGTGAGAAAAACGTTTAGTGAAGTTCCCCGGGAAAGTAGGGGAGACTGGGGATAAATTTGTCAAAACGAATATTTCAATATACACTATTTTCTAAAATAAAAGAGACTGAGGCTTGAAATTTTTATTTTAGATAGCCTTCATGAACCTTCTTAAACTTACAAAGTTTCAAGGGATTCGAGGAAGGATTATGCAAAATAAAAATAATGAAATTGTGAGCCCTATTTTTGGAATATTTGTCTTACAGAAATTATCAATACTGATTAGCTCAATTTAAGCAAATTTCTCGTTAAAATAGAGAAAAATTATCTCCGACAAAGTTGTAGAGGAATAAATTTCCCATAAAAATATGTCTATTTGAAATTTTTAACGTTTGCGAGAGTAAAACGTCACAAATTATCCGAAGACTGACAAAATTTGCCCCAGCAATTTTGAGAATCTCCACAAAATCGATTTTTCGAAAATGATTCGAAAATCACATTTCTTTCGAGATAGAGGAAAATAGTCTTTTGCAATGTTGTAGAGCAGTAAATTTCCTATAAGAATATGCTCATTATAAAACGTTTAAGTTTTCTCAGAGCTCGTGAAATAATTAAATATGCGTTTTGACAGGTTTTGCCCCAGTCTCCCCTATTTGGTGAATTTTTGTAGCAAATTTTCCAAAAAATGCAAAAGAACAGTGTTTTTTTTGTTGACGTCGTTCCTGGTGGTATCCGATCTATCTTTAAAGGAATATTTCCTCTGATTTTTTTCTAGATATTGACGGAAATCGTTGCAACTATGTATTCCTAAAGAATACACTGATGCACTAACTTCCGACAATTGGATTTTGCCAGGAACGACATCTCCAGAAAAACGATTTTTGGAAAATTTTCCACATAAATTCATTGAATACCATCCCAAGAAATATCCCAAGAAACTTTCACAAATACTTTTCTCGCTTTTTTCAACAACGAAACAACAAATTTTCATGAAAAATATTTACAAGATCAAAGAACCTGGGGAAGGATAACAATCTCTCAAAAAATTTTGATGGAAAATAAGCCCAATGTGGAGGAATTTTTGTTCAAAAATTCCTTCAAAAATAGAAATTTTTCTTTCAAGAACTTTTGAAATAATTCTTTATGAAATCACCTCCAATGTGTAGATACCTTAAGCGTTAAGTTATTTCTAAAATCGACAAAAACGTGTAGATTACTTATGATTAGGTCTTTAGAATCAATCCAAATGCTATTTTTCATGTTCTCTTTTACGAAGAGAGACTTTGTTATTGAACCGACATTAGAAAAATATAACAATAAGTGTGAATGTGCTCCTCTTTCAAAGACCTTACCTGGCAAATTAAACGTCCATCAATCTCATTTAACTGCTATTAATCAATGTTTTTATGGACTTGTTCACAGAATAATCCATCACGAGGTTGCCCTAAAATATTTATTGAAATTTGTAATAAAGTCCATTAAACAGCATTTAAATGCCTTTTAAATTGAATTAAATATTTTTTTTTATCAAATCAGAGGCTACATTAAAAAAAAAAAAAGAAAATTTTGCAAATAAACTGGAATCTTAAGCAAAAGGCAATTTTGTATCAAAGAATGGGATTTCTTTCTGTTTATTTGGTAAATTATATTTTCTGTCTTTTAGAGGTCATTGCGATAATTGACAAAGATATTAATTTTTGTATTGAAATTAATTCTAAATTCTTATTTTGCAGAACTTTCCCACAAGTGTGATCTTCATCCTTCTGAATGAATTTGCCGAAAGAGCCACTTTCTATGGCATGAAGACCATTCTTGTTCTCTATATGAGAACCAAATTGGACTACACCGATGATAATTCAACAGAAATTTTTCACATTTTCGTCAGCTTGGTGTACTTTTTTCCAGTGTTTGGTGCCATTATAGCGGATAGTTGGCTCGGAAAGTACAAAACGATATTTATTTTATCAATAGGTGAGGATCTTTTTATGTTTTTCCTTTTTTTTTATTTTAGTAAATTAATGTATTGAAAATTAATTTGGTAATTTTTAAATTTAAGTGTATGCTATTGGTAGTGTCGTTATATCCTTGGGAGCAATACCACCGCTCAATTTGCCGGTCCGGGAGATGACAATTCTGGGAATGTTACTGATAGCCATTGGAACGGGCGGTATAAAACCGTGTGTAGCATCATTTGGTGGAGATCAATTCAAATTACCCGAACAAGCAGCAACTTTGGCTAAATTCTTCTCACTCTTCTACTTTACGATCAATGCTGGATCTTTCCTATCAACCCTCCTAACGCCAACTTTGAGGGAAGATGTTCACTGTTTTGGCCAGTATGACTGCTATTCCCTGGCCTTTGGTGTACCTGCCATCCTAATGATCATTTCCATTGTGATTTTCGTTGCGGGAAAATCTCTCTACAAGATCACAAAGCCAACGGGGAATATGGTAGTTTTAGTGTGGAAATGCATCGGAAATGCCATTGTGTCGAGATCAAAGGAGAAGAGGATCAATCCTAGATCCCACTGGTTGGAATATTCAGAGCCAAAATACGGGAAAACACTGGTGAAGGATGTGAAGATTTTGCTGAGGATCCTCGTCCTGTACCTGCCACTGCCATTCTTCTGGGCCCTATTCGATCAACAGAGCTCCCGATGGACCTTCCAAGCAACAAGGATGGATGGCAGGATTGGTGGTATCACCATCAAACCCGATCAAATGCAAGTCATCAATCCTCTCCTGATCCTAGCATTTATTCCCCTTTTCGAAACTGCAGTCTATCCGATTTTGTCCAAGATTGGCATCCGAAGACCCCTCCAAAAGCTCACTTTTGGCGGACTTCTGGCAGCTGTTGCCTTTGCCATTTCTGGATTTATCGAACTCAAGCTCGAAGCCATCTATCCGGCCCCACCAACAACCGGACATACTCAATTGCGCATTTACAATCCAATGCCCTGTCAGTACAAATTTGATCTTCCTGATAAACTCTCAGGGATAGTAGTTAACCACCAAGACGTCTACTTGAGTGATCAAATAAGCCTCCCAGTTAATCTAACATCCTGGAAAATACAAGCCCAACTAAATGAGGCAGAAGCATCTCCAAAATGTCCATCTTCAGCTAGCCTAATGGTCACTCCAATGGATAAGGAAGTTGTAGGACTGAGTTTAGCAATGAAGCAGAATGAATTGAGTTTTGTGGAATTTGAAGATTCCCCGAGTAAATCAAAAACAGGATTACCTCTGCTGAGATTCCTCACAAATTTCGAGGATACCCTCCATCTCATTAATCAGGATTCCTCTGAGGATATCATAATTGAAAATATGAAACGATTCACAGTGCATCATGGTGAATGGAGTGTTTTTAAAAATGCTAATGAAACAATTGGAACTATAAGCGTTGGAACAGGAGGTGTTTACAGCTACGCCTTATCCAAGGATGATACGGGAAATATTGTAAGTAGTACCTCAGCCCCAACTGCAAAAAAATTATCCTACATTTGGACATCCCTTTTATTCGTAATCATCATTCACAAGAATCAGGAGTGACATGATAACTTCTTTTCGATACTATCGACTGTCGATACTGAAAAATTTAAACGATAGCTGCACTTCCTGAAACTAATATAGATGTTTATCAACAGTCTCATTCTTTTAAGAATCTCAGAATGAATAGCCCGACAATGCGTTAAAAGTCCACATTCACTTAATGTAACAGATATAGATTTATCGATACTATCGATTCGATAGTGTCGAAAAGTTATCATTCCACCCCAGTTTTTATCGGTTTTAAGTATTCCAAGAAAAAATATTTCGATTTCTTCCAAAAATGGTGCAGATCTGCCGATCTCATGTCAGTCTGCTAACCTCAAGCCGATCTCATGCCGATCTGTCAATTTCGTACCGATCTCATGACTTCAAATTTGATTTTTAATTCAAAGGTGTGCAAGAACCGTTTAAAACCGAACAAATGTCAAATGAAACTTGTTCGTCGGGATCGGGAATCTTCGTATTTTTTCATTTTGTTTTTTACACTTTTGTTTTTCCCAGTTTGTCTTTGGAATCTTTGTCTTGGGTAATTTTTGTTTTTTGGAAACTTTGTCTTTGGAAATTTTATCTTTAAAACATTTTGCACAAGTATATTTTATAACTTTCCAAAAAATTTCCTTTTCAGAAACTTCCCTTCGCCCCAAAGGACGAAACTAAAAACCTCCCTAAAACAGAAAATTTCCTTTCGTCCCAAAGGACGAAACTAAAAACTTCCCAAAACACAGAAAATTTCCCTTTGCCCCAAAGGACGAAGCTAAAAACTTCCCAAAACACAGAAAATTTCCCTTTGCCAAAAGGACGAAACTAGAAACCTGCCAAAAACAGAAAATTTCCCTTTGCCCCAAAGGACGAAGCTAAAATCTTTACAAGACACAGAAAATTTCCCTTTGCCCCAAAGGACGAAACTAGAAACCTCCCAAAACACAGAGAATTTCCCTATGCCCCAAAGGACGAAACCAAAAACTTCCCAAAATACAGAAAATGTCCCTTTGCCCCAAAGGACGAATCTAAAAACCTCTCAAAAACAGAAAACTTCCCTTTGCCCTGAAGGACGAAACTAAAAACTTCAAAGAAAACACCATTGTAATATCATTATTTTATTTAATAAAATATACAATGACGATCAAAATAATAGAATCATTTTGCAAAGCTTATATTTTTTTTCAAATTTTGTATTTTTACCAATTTCTTGATATAATTCTAAAGTAGAAATCTTCAATTCATTAGAATCGTAGAATAAGGGTTGTTTTGTCCGCTAAAGGTCTCTATTTTACACAGAATACATCAATAGTGAAATTCAATTCGGCCAAAAAAAATTGTAAAACTGTCATTTATGGTTTCTAAATATGGCTTTATTTAAACTTATTTGATTTATAGATCACATTCTTTAATTTAAATAAAAGTGCTCCTATTGTGTTGTTGAAACCAAATTTCACTATTGATGTATTCTATGAAAAATAGAGACCTCTAGCGGCCGAAACTTATTTGACGTAGGGTAATTATTTGAACATTTCTATGTCAAAATTATTTCAACAAATTGGAATAAACAAAAATGCTTATGGTAAAATAGTGGTCTTTGCGGAGCTGATTCTATTATTATGGCCGCCAATGTACTTGTTTAAAATATATGAAAATCAAAATTTCCAAAGACAAAGTTGCCAAAAAACAAAAATTACCGAAGACAAAGATTCCAAAGACAAACTGGGAAAAACAAAAGTGTAAAAAACAAAATGGAAAAAACAAAGATTCCGCAAGCCCCGTCAAATCATTGCTCTACCTGCCGATTTTACTCTGAGGTTTTTTGAATTTTAACGGTATATTCTAGTACATTCAGAGAAAATCTGCAGATTCTCGGCAGAATTTCTCCCTAGAAAATCTGCATAACCTCCATTACTTCACAAAAATATTGTTGATTTATGAAGAAACTGTAGAAGTTATAAAGAAAATTGTATGCTCTGCTTAACAAGCATTACCGAGTACACATTTTAGATAAGTAAAAAAACTGCGAGCAAAAATACTAATTTCTTAAAAATCGCCAATCGAATGATACAAAAACACGAAATTTTGGTCGACACTCTGTTTAAAGTTTTCACTTCACTTTTCTCTACTTGTAACATGGCGTCGCAGAATTCTTTATTTTATATAAACACCGTGATATCACTAAGAATAACTCTATAGAATTTTGCAAACTTCAGTGAAAAATTTTTCCATCTCTTCTGACACATCTTGTCTGGAAAGTCTGGAATGTAGAAAAAATCTACAGAATATCTACAGAAATCCGTCAAGAGATTCGTCAGAAAATCTGCCGAAATTTTCTGACGAATTTTGTCCCAAGCCCAAATAAAATTCGTAAGAATATCTACAGAATTTATCTGCAGATATTCTGTAGAGGTGTAGATTTTCTCTACAGAAATCTTAAAGATATCTGCAGATATTATTTGACGGGGCCTGTTCGTCAATGGTCAAAACGGTACATGAACAAACTTATTTTGACGTTTATTCGGTTACAAAGGTTCCTGCACACCCCTGTTTTAATTACTAAAAAAAAACAATTTTTCCCCACATTAAACTGTGAATATCACAAAATTTGTCGATGAAAGTAAAGACAAAGTTTTAAGGTTATGTTCGCGCATTCCGGAAAGTCAATAGAGATGCCAAAGATCAACTTCAGGAATACAAAGATGCAATAACTTCCGGTAATTTCTAGAGAAAAATCAGAGGAAATGTTCCTCTAAAAGGAAGGGTTGGATTCCACCAGGAACAGCATCTGCAGAAAAACACTCTTGTTTCGGATTTTTGGAATTCGCTGACATGAAAAAGTAAATCTGCAAGCTTAATAAATTTTGTAATTCGCTACGAGGATGTTTGTAAGAAATTTCGGATTTTACATGAGTTCGTTTTAAACACTTTTCATAACAGCGAACTGTCATTTAAATCTGCCGATCTCTGGACAAATTGTGCCGATCTGCCTATTTTTAGCTCCAGATCGGCACTATTTTGCCCTAGCCCCTAGCAGTTTCCTTAAATTTGAAGCCACTTTCTCATACTCCCACTTAAATTTATATGGGATTTTTTTGTACTTGCGACCGTTACGCTAAATATCTAAAAAGTGAGAAGTTTTTCCGTATTATAAGATACCTTTCCGTATGGAGGGATAAATTTACTAAATTTTTAAATACATTTTTTCCTTGGTGCACTGTGAGCTGAGTCCGAGATCAATTTAGGTAATTGGCTTGAAATAGCTCTATATAAAAAGGTCATCTTGCCAGGTGCTTGATTTTGCCGATCGCCGCTCACGGTTCACTCTGAGAGCCACTTATTCACCCCCTGATCCATATCTTCCCTTAAGTACCCAAAGTCCCAAAGAATGCGAAAGAGTTAATGAATTTGCATCTTTTTTGCTTTCGAAATGATAATTGCATTTCTTAAAGACTTGAGATAAGCGTTCTGTCAACTTTTTTATCAGTTAGTTTATGGCGGCTTCATTATCACTTGTCATAAAAGTGAATTCATCAGGTTTACTGCATTGGAACTTAACTTCTTATTTGAAGTTCGTTTATCAACTAATTCGCACTGGTTAATTGGTAGGAAAATGGTTTTTATTGTATTTTTTTTTAAATAATGAATATTGACAGAGACAAATAAAAAAGCAGGATATTAACTTATGAAAATTTCAAAGAACATTTCACTGAAAGGCAAATGAAAAATATCAATTTTGCCTCTAAAATGTTCCTTTTAAAATATTAATTTTCTTCCAACTTTTTTAATGGAACTTTATTTAAATTAATTGATCATAAAACATTAATAAAAACGACGAAGTGCTTGCAATTCGAAGTATAAGTGTGAATTCGATTTTGCAAATTGGGAATCTATTGCACTTCAAGCTTGGGGTCAAATTCTTGAAAATAACCAGACCCAACTAGTTACTGGTTACTGTGTATTTCGGTTGTCGATTGATTGGTTAATCGGAAATTTAGCTATGACTAAAACCAATTATCTCGTACAATACTCCATTTTATATTAATCCGAGACACTTTCCCATCTTGTAAGCAGTGAGACAATATTATTTTTATAAAATATATTAACCAGTAAACCAGTCGAAAACTTATCTGGTTACGTTCTTGAATTACCTCTCTGGTTAGGATCGTGAATTACCTCTCTGGTCTTGTAAAAAATAGTCCATAATAGGTTTATTACCGATTTATTACAGAGTCAGACGTGTTAGAAAATTTCAAGACCTTTCCATTGACATCAAACTTGCCCAAATCGGTACAGAATTATACCCACAATAGCCCTTAAAATCTTTGATCTTGAAAAACAGTCCTGCATGATTTAATTAAAAATTGTAGACAATTGATAGGCTTGCTTGAGTTTTAAGAAAAACCTACAAAGGGGTTTTCAGAATAAAGCAAGGGAGGCTCTTACCAATTCCCGGAAATCCTTATTACCTCAAAAAAGGAGTGGCAAATCGCCCTAGACCTTGCGAAGTGCTTGAACTCGTGATTTAGATGCTATCCCTCAAAAGTACTTTCGCATCATTTACCGTTTACCGGTTCTCAACCGATTTAAATTTAAACCGATTTGTAAATCACCTGGAAAATGCCACAAAATAATTAAGAGTAATAAAATTGATTTTCGGACAAAAATTACTTATCGGTTAGTTACCAGTTTACAACCGATTTGAACGGATTTATTAATCACTCAAAATGAGTAATAAGTAAACGAATAATTAACAAAATATAAATACAAATATTTTATTAATTTCAAGACCTTTCAAAAAAATCCAAATTTAACCAAATTGATTGAAAAATAGACCCTTCAAAGTATAGTTAAACTTTTTCCTTCAGAAAGTCAAAATGGCGATTTTTTAGGTAATATGTTTAGAAAGACTGAATAAATTTGATTTAAATGACCGTTTCTTTTTATCAACTTTAATAATAATTGTCTCTATTTTTTTATAAATAGACTATGAAAGAGCACATCCTGTCTCCTGCAAATTCCGTCCACATGCTCTGGCAGGTACCACAGTACGTGATAATGACAGCCGGCGAAGTAATGTTTTCCGTGACTGGCCTGGAATTTTCCTACTCCCAAGCTCCAGTTAGCATGAAATCCGTCCTGCAGGCTTGTTGGCTCCTGACCGTGGCCATTGGCAATGTTATCGTCGTTGCACTGACGCACTTCAAGATGTTCGATTCTCAAGCAGCGGAATTCTTCGAATTTGCCGTCCTGATGGTAATTGATATGGGAATATTTGTTCTAGTCGCTATGCGATTCAAATATGTGGACCATGCTGAAGAGGTCGCGGAAGAAGACGAAAAAAATGCGGAAAATAACATTGCAATGGAGCAAAAACCGAATAATGGAGCTTTTACCAATAAAGCCTACAATGAAGATTAAGTCTTCCCAGTGAATCTCAGTATGAAAAATCTCAGTGGTTTTATTGTATATATTTGTAAATTGCATTTTTTGCATTTTGTTTAACTAATAAATAATAATTATAAAAGATTGCAAGAAAAAATTAAGGTTGTTATCGAAAAGACGAGGAACAATCGGGATTCATTATCAGCAAGGAATGATTCTTTTGTATTTTTTAACTGAATATATTTAGAATCATCTCTAAAACTAATGGCGTCTACACACTAGAGAAATTTATGTCCATATTGAAGAGTTTTTCCTACAGATGCGTAGGGAATTTGCTTCAATATGGACATAAATTTCTCTAGTGTGTAGAGGCCATTAGGGCCTTCTTGACAGACCTGAAGATTAGCCGAGAGACTACATTTCCATTATTTTCCACTAAGTCGTCTCTCGGCTTAAGGCGTAAGTGTATCTAGGGCATAACAAGGAAAAATTACCACAGATCGTAAAAATTTTGAAATTTCGTGGTAGTCGCTATCTATTTACGTAGGAAGAAATTGAATAAATTTCATAAAATTTTCAATTTCTACTTTACACCATAGGCACAGAGTATAGAAGAAAAGCCCATGAAAGAAAATTCTTGTAACTATTTAAGAGGTAACTTATTTAATTTACTCGAATGTTTACTTAAAAATTTTACCACCAAACTTATTCAAAATCGTCAAAAAACAATTTTTATTAGTTAAAAAATTAATATGAGCAGGTACGCAAAAAAAGTAACAAATTCTCTCTCAATCAGCATTTTTTTTAAAATGAAAATTTAACCGACGAAATGTTAAAATTTCAAATATGTTTTTGTATAAAAAAAATCAAGAAATATAAAATCCCAATTTAAATTTATAATTAATTTATCAAAAAAGAATCTGGATTCATCAGGTAAGGGGAGTCTTTCAGGCTTCGTACATACTCTGGCTTCGAACACTTCATACTCCCATTAAAAATTGTTTAAGAAAAAAATTGAGAGTTCGAAAAAAAAACACTTTTTCTGACCAAAACATGATCGTAAAATAAGGCAAGAAAATGAGCAATGTATTTTAAAACACATTCGAATCATACAAGAAACTGAGGTTCTCATACGTGACCCGTGACCTATTCGTTAAAAATCAATATTATTGACATACAGTGGGTGTCAATAGTTTGCTGCCTAATAGCCTCTACACACTAGAGAATTTTATGTCCATATTGAAGAGTTTTTCTTATGGCCTCTACAGTCTACATACTAGAGAAAAATATGTCCATATTTTAGAGTTTTTCCTACACAAACGTAGGCAATTTGCTTCAATATGGACATAAATTTCCCTAGTGTGAAGACGCCATAATGCATGTTTGAGAAATCAATTGAAAAAAATGATAGAAAAAAAATACTTTTTCAAATTTTTCTTTTTGCAGATGAGTTCCATGTAATCCGTAGATATTATTTATATTTTTCAAAAAAAAATTAATTTTATTTCATATCAAAAATAATTATTTTCCAATGGTTGGTCATTTTTGAGAAATCAAAAGTTTGTTGCCTCATTTAAAAAACTAATTCAAAATGGTCGAAAAATGCATGGTGGGGGTGGGGTGAGGGGCATGTTAATGATCCGAGGGTAGACTTATTAGGGGTGAGGGGCAAAGGTCCCAAGTCTCTATCTCTAACCATTTGACACTTAAGGCTTAACAAGTCTTAAGACACCGTTTTCTTACCTTACCATCATGGGTGGACCTCCATATTACCTCTGAAGATGGATAATAGTATGTAGGGGAGACCGGGGAGATTTGGGATAGAGGTAGTGTGGGACAAGGCGATTTTTTCATTATTTTTTTAAATAAACGGGATTTGACCATTACTCAATCGTAGGCTAAGATGTATCTTGACTAAAAGAATAGATATCCTCAGTTTTATAGTTTTAATTCTATAAACACTGTTTTAAAAATTGATAAAAATTGTATATTTTGACGTCTCAGTGTTCCTCTTTGTATTTTATATCAGCTATATATAATCAAAACTTTTTTATTTCATTAGCTAGCAGTGTAATCTGGGAACATATTTTTATAAAAGCTTCAGAGATTATACGCTTTTGTTTTTTACATAAAGGTTTTAAATACCAAAACTACACGTGGGGATGTTTGGGACACCTGAAAGGGGATGAATGGGACGTTGATTTTCGACAAGATTGTAGGTGGTATGCAATTTTTTATTGTCAAAATGAAGAGTAATGCCCAGTTTCTACTGGAAATCTCCCTCTTGTGCAAAGTTTATCAGTACAGCAGATTTCTCTAACTACAGGGACAATTAAACCATCAATGTCTTGGGAATCAATAATTCCTTCTCAGAGGATATTCCATCTTTGCCCAATCTAGTTAAAAACTTTTTTTTTTCGAAAATTTCTCGAGCAATATCCTCTACAATTCTCATAAATTTTCCAGAAAGGGCAAGACAAGAGCTTATTCAGAGAAATAAGAAAAAAAACAGGTAACACGCAATTGTCGTAAATTCAAACAAGGATCCGTTAATGAGTTCAAAACTTACAGTTGCAAGAAAACCTACTCGTGTGAGGAATTTGATGATCAAGATTGCAATATTTAGAATAAAAAAGTAAAGAAAGGTAGATGAAAAATAATAAGAAAATACTTTAAATAACTGATTGACAAAAAATGACTCTACTGTACAAATAAAATTAATATTAATTTCTAAGCAGATTGTGAACGGAAATATAGGCCTTTCTTGCCTTTTTCTCTTTAATTCTTCACGACGTTTCGAAGATGGATGTCCTCTTCTCTTCATCAGGTTTCGAATATGGAGGGAAAGTCACGTACAGGTGGGAAATTCTGCTGCTGCAATGCACTTGAACTTATTTTACAAATCTTCATTCTGAAGTTCACCATCCAATGGACTGACACCGAATAAAGTCCGAATTCAAGTGTAAGGTCTATTTTTCCGTTCACAATCTGCTACAAACTATTAGACCGTTAATTTCTAAGTATAAAAAAAAGATCAAACATTTGTATTTCTATAAGAAATATTTTTAATCTAGTATTTCAAATTAAATAACTTGCTCCAATAATACAAATTATGCGAGAAAAAACGCGTACCAAACATCCCCTTTTGCGTCCCATACTGCCCCACATCGGGGAGGTTTGGGACAAAACGTCAAGTTAAATGTTTTATCTTCTCCAAGAAAACTCAGTTGTTTTCCAAATTCTATCGAGTACTTTTTATAAAGTCAATACCCAGAAGTATCCTATAGACCGCATAAAATTGCAATACACTATCGTGATTTTTTGGAATACTGTCTCAAAGTCAAAACATGAAAAAGTGTCTCAAACCTCCCCGGTTTCCCCTATCATAAAAATTATGAAGATATCTCTTTCCAAACCGGAGATATTGCGTACCACGGACGGCCGGACGGCCGGCCGGACCCGAAAGTGGCGGCTTATGATTTTCGGCATCAGGGATGTTCAAAACATATACCCTGTAAATTTCAGCTCAATCGGAGCACTTTCAGAAAATCCGAGGATTACAATAGGTGCGATTAGAAGGAATCACACCTAAAATGTGGTACTGGAGTTCGCGAAATTGCTCGAAAGCTGGGACGGACTGCAAGTGTAATTTCTTGAAAAATCCTGATGAGTACACACACACACCTTACAAAAAAAAACATTTTGTTGTATCTTGCCCCACATTCTCCTTTTTTAACTTTCTTACAGATTTTTAAAACATATTTTGATAAAATTCTTGTTGACCAAAACAATTTTTTACTATAATAAATTTTTTTACTTTAATAAAATTATTCCTGTCCTAAATTTCGTGCTGATCAAAATTAATTTTTTTTTGCTGATTTAGGGGGAGGTGGGGCTACTTTGAGCTGTGGGGCTACATTGTTATACGATTTTTTCGCATATTTCTAAAGGAAACTGGGTTTTAAAATGATGTAATTTGGATAGATAAAACAATTGTGCATCTAAATAAAATAATTGTAAGGCCTAGCTTCATTTAGAAACAGGCAAAAAAATCGTATAACAATGTAACCCCACAGCTCAAAGTAGCCCCACTTACCCCTAGGGCGGATTAAAATTAAATTCCAAAGCATAAAAAACGTTACTCTTATTTTAAGAGAAAACTTTGAATGATTCGTAATTTTTTTCTCACCGTTAGATGTCGCTATAAGCCTGCAAGATATTCTAAAATTAAAATTTTCAGGTAAATAATTAATTTTTTATAATTTTTATTTCGGAAATAAAATAATTTTATTTTTATTAAAATTATCTTGCTGACGGAATTATATAGGAAAAATCGCAGAATGCCAAATGCAATGAAGTAAAATAAAAAGTTGTAGACTAAGTAGGCGTTGAATTCTAAAGGTCGTGAAAATTAATCCAAAAGACGTCCAATTCAGTGATAAAAAAGGTAAGTGGAGAGATATTTTATTATCAAAAGAATATTCGATAATAGAAATTGATCAATTTTTGGAAGAATATTTGGCCTTTTTGCACGGAATCTCAGCATCTTCCATTTCCTCGTCCATGCTCTCTGAGTCATCATCAGACTCCTCCCTCGCAACCTTTCCACTAGATACGACAATAACACACCCATTCTTCCTTCCGGAAGCCCTCAGAAGGGCACTCCGACAGTTGTTCCTCAAGGAATTCTTAGACTGCTCCTCGCTCAGTCCAAAAATCAGCCCCAAATTGGCAACATCGTACGGTCCTCGCAAGTGGAAAGCATTCGTAGCTCCGCTGGAGATTATAATGTTCTCTGACTTTCCCATGGAATAGTACCCATGAGCCTTCCTTATGATACATCTCCGTTTGGATCTGTCCACAATTGCTGGAGCGTACTGAATTTCGAAGAACATATTTCGCTGAATTGCCAATTTGTAGAATTTCCGGGAGCACTTCATGAACTTCTCATCCGTGTTGAATGTGATAATGTCTCCGTTGAACGTCTGGCAGCAGTGCTGAAGACTAGCCTCTGTCATGGGAAGACCAGCTATCAAATCGTACTTCCTGATATTCTGCGATGTTCCCTGAAAGTAAATAAATTCGTAAATGCGCCAGACTATCAGACTTCTGACCACTTTTAATAATTATCTTACCATATGATGCGATACCGCATTATCACTGTAGATAATTGTCAGACGGGAGTAAATTTTTATCTTATTCCTCAAGTCACCGAGGAATTCAAGATTCACCGGAGGCGGGAAGGCATCTCCTGTCCTTTTGGCGGACTTACTCTTCTCGTACGTCGTATTATCAAATTGCTGTTCAATTGCAACATTTCTGTATCCAACTGAAAAGACGAAGATTAGGAAAATGGTCGTTTCACAGAGAAATAACTTACGCTTTATCAGGGTCTCTAGTAAATCCACTAATTCGTGGTGTTTACTTGTGTAGGGAATGCAGAAATCTGAAAATCCTCCAATATTGTTCATTGTCTTCGCGATTTTTATCAGTCCGGTCCGGCTAAAATGTAAACAAAACAGCGTGGCCGGTGTTCTAAAAAACTGTTATACCAAGTTCCCGCCACTGTAGAGGTCTCTGCAATTCATAAAGAGGAAAAAAATGCTGAAAAGCGCGCGTAAAGTCTTTTCCTAATCCATGAAGTTCAATAAAATTCCAATAAAAAAGATATTTTTCTGCTATTTTGCTTTTTCTGAAGAATTCTAATATATTATAAAATTCTAGAAATTCTAAAAAAAACATTTAGAGTTCATAAATTTCGCATTATTTTTATGCAAAATACATAAAACGGTTATGTTCGGTAAAGTCTTCCATCAATTTTTATCAGAAGCAATTTTTTCTCAATATAGGGGAGACTGGGGCAAAATTTGTCAAAACGAAAATTTCAATATTCACTATTTTCTCAAATAAAAGAGACAGACTTGAAATTTTTATTAAAGACAGCCTTCATGAACCTTCTTAAACATACAAAGTTTCAAGGAATTCGAGCAAGGATTACGTTAAATAAAAAATAATAAAATTTTGAGCACTATTTTTGAAATATTTGGCTTACAGAAAATATCAATACTGATTAGCTCAATTTAAGAACATTTCTCGTTAACTCTTTCGCGTCATTAGGATCATATATGACCCGGAGAAAAAACAATTTTTTTTGACTATTTACATTAATTGAAATCTATCTGTTTGTGCACGACATCATAATAGAAGGATGTAAGATTCTTGGCTAATTTTCTCAAGACTCCAGATACTCAGGAAAAGAAAATATTTGAGATAAAAAATCACTAATTTCGAACTTTGTGAAATGACTTTTCTTTTTTAAAATTTTTTATATTAATTTATTTTTTTCAGCAAAAAGTTGTTTAGAAACACAAAATAGAATATCCAAAGATTGTAAATTGCATATTTTTATACAATAAACTACTCTCAATTTTCCAGAAAAGCGCGTAGAATATTCCGGGTCATATATGACCCTATTGTCCCCAAAAGTAACAGTGTTTTCGTCCCAAAACTATAGCGAAATGTAGTTGGGACATTGTTTTTCTTTGTGAAATGCAGGTGGGACATCTTGCTCCTAGACATTTCATCTTATATCTGATGAATTATAACATATTTTGCAATATTTTAGAGTATTCTGCAAGCGCCTCATATTGTGCAATTGTATTGTGTGTGAATAAATATGTAGATAAGTTTATTTTTGCCAAATACCACTCAAAATATTGTGACAGTGACTGTTCAAGGGATTTTCAGGAAGATTCCTTGAACACCAGGAGTACAGTGTTCATCAAGACAATCCAGTTTACCATGGTCTTGGCCAAATTAATAACTTCAAGCAAAAAAAACTCTTAAAAAGCCCGTGATATAGATTTTGAAAATGGTATGTACACTTCCCTTGAGGACAACAGGGTCATATATGACCCGGGGTTTTTCCGAGTTTTCACACAATGGAAAATTTTTTTCCTCTCTGAACTATTATATTTGATCATAAAGCATTAGGAAAAACTCAATTTTACATGAATTCATCTGCTGAATAAAAGTGGGACGCGAAAGAATTAAAGTACAGGGGGAGTAAAAGTAGTTCAAACAAAAAGATTCAACTGTTTAACTGGATTAACAAACAGTACTTTTTGGCCAGAGTTCTTCAATAAATGGTTAGAATATTTACGAAATTTACTTTAATAAAAGAAATCAAAGTTTTATTCTGAAAAAAATAGCAAAATGTTTTCAAATTTCCCGCGTCGCTGCATAGTATACATTCAGGCGTATTTCAAAAATGATTTCATAAATTTACCCCCAATGGTAGGCAAACTTGCATAATTGTATGTGCATAATTCCGTCAGGTTCATAATCCCGAAGGACTTAATGCCGGGACTCAGTGCAACAGTTTTCAAGGTCAAAGGTTAAAAAGGCTCTAGAGAGCGCAATTATCAGATGGAAAGGTTTTGGAATTTCCGAAAAAACTGAATCAGTTCCAATCTGTTTTGAACCGGTTCATAACCGATAAATAATTTTTATTCGAAATTCAATTATATTTATCCTAAATTATTTTGTGCAATGTTTTGAGTGATTTATAAATCCGGGCAAATCGGTTGTGAATCGGTAATGAACCGGTTATCAACCGAAAAGTAAAGCTTAATTTAATTTAGTTCCGCAAAAATGTTCTTTATGGTGCTGGCACACCTTTTCAATTGAGTGAATTTCAATCGATCGAAAATTTACCTTTTACTCTTTCAAAGTGAAATCAGATATAGGTGTCTCTGTCAAATGAAATTTAAATTTGAAATTGGAATTTAAATTTTAATTACAATTTTCATTTTCATTTTACTTTGAAAGAGTAAGAGGTAAAATTTCAATCGGTTGAAATTCACTAAATTGAAAAGCTGTGCCAGCGCCATTAGAATTAAATTACATTACGTTAAAGCTCAGTTTCATTTAGAAATATGCGAAAAAATCCTACATCACTATAGCCCCAGCTTCCCCTAATTACGATTATCGAATCCTGAATCGATTTGTAATCCGGATGATTGGGAGACAATATGACAGATATCCGCTTCGTAATCCGGATGGATTTTTTTGAATTTGTTCAACGTCTCGAAAATATAATATAAGGTTTTTTGTAGAATTAGAATAAAAGTTTTAGAGAAGATTAAAAAGACATAGGGTAAGTGTGCCAAATTTCGGCATACATGCATGCAAGCGTCAAAGTCTCAAGTTTGAAATGTAATATTTTAAATACAAATTGATTTTTTTTTATTCTTTCTTCTGAAACAGTGTTGCATGGAACCTTGTAAAGAGTTTACCGTCTTTATTTACTCTAAAATCATTCTTAATACATTTTAAAATGAAAAAAAATATAGACACAGCTTTGGTACCCTATTTCGACCACCTTCATTCTCATAGTTCCTTGCCCTTCAGGAATTCTTCCAATATCTTTTTCACGTCATCTCGTTTTTCAAAGCTACATTTTTTGTTATTCTTTTGCATTGTATAATCTCTAGAGTACGTAAAAACTAAAAAATCATGGAAATTCGAGGAACAAAAAAGGTGGCCGAAATTGCAAGCTGACCGGAATTTGGCACACTTACCCTAATTAGAGAATTCTATGCTATTGTACTTCATTTATTAAACAGAAACATCATAGGATAATTCATTTTCATTGGTGAACACACATGCATACATGACCTCAAAATTATTTTAAATGTAACCGTCGATAACTCGTCCGGATTGCGCCGATCCGGATTAGAGAGCGGGCACTGTACCTTTTAATGATCTCGTTTTCTCTTCAGATTCCCAAAAAGATTCTCTTCCAAAAAGAAAAAAAAAACATTTTAATAAGTTAACAATTCTATTTATTGTTAAAAAACATTAAGTCAAGAATTTTAATGCTCTATCATCTTTTTTTGAATATTTTGTGTCCCTCGCATTCTTTATTATTTTCAAAGAAATAATTTCTGCAGCAGGGTTTGCACATTGAAAACGTGCATCTCAATCCAACTGGATTCTTGCAGATGATACAAGGGTCAAAAGATTTTCTCGATGATCTATCGTGTTGCTGTATCTTTCCATCTTTTCCTGGTCGTCTGCTGATCCTTCTTAGCTTCTTCATCTTCTTTCGCGATATTTCATTGCCATCCACGTCGTAGAAGAGTCTCTTTTCACGATTTGGATCCTCAGCTCTTCTCTGAGCTTCCTCAAGTTTCTGCTTGTGCTCTTCCGGTGGCATTCGGATGTACGATTGGCACAGCCAAGGGGGAAGACTGAGATTGCAAGTCTCAATCGATTTTTCTGAATCTGCTGATGGAAATTCCGGATTGTACTGCACAAGGCCTTCATGGACAGGTTCGTACTTTTCTTGCAACTCTTCTACGACCCTACGGAAATCACTAAGATTCTGCCCGGTAGCAATTCTACTTCGATAGGAATCATTAGATGGTAGAGCTAGCCTGAAGAAAAGAATTTTTATCTGGGATATTTCTTAATTCAGTTTATTGGAAACTTACAGATGATGAAGTATTTTGAAAAGATGTCCTCTTGTGAAGGAAGATGGACAAGGATATTTTTCCACAAGATCCAAATATTCCTTACACATTTCCCACGTCAGAGGAATTCTTCCCTCAAACAGAGCTGGATTGTACAGGTTTCCTTCGGCTGTCATTACTCCCTGAACACCAGTCTCTTCCAGACATCGCAAAACATCTTCCAGAGACTGGATATTTCCATTTGAAAACACAGGAATCTTAAGATTCTCCCTGAGTGAGAGAATAAAGGGATATTTATTTGTTCCTTTTCATTGGGAAAAGCATTCTCAAAGTATACCTGACCGCCTTGACATATTTCCAATCAGCTAATCCTGTCAGAGGTCCCTTCATTTCCCTAGTTCTTCCGTGAACTGTTAACAATTTGCATCCTGACCGTTCCAGCATTTGAGCATAGCGAATAGTCTTCTGCATATCCTCAAAAATTCTTATTTTGCACGTAACCGGAATGCGTAAATTCTTGCTAAGAGTACTCACTAAAAAATAATCCTTGAAATTTTACTGAATTACCCAAAATAATTACAAAAATATACTACCAATGTCAGATATAAGGTCCCATTCATCTTGCAGAAATGCACCATAATGACCTTTCCGGGCAATAGCCTGAGGACATCCTAAATTTATATCGATTGCTGCACAATCACATAAATCTTGTACCAAAAGTCCTGCTTGAAGAAGAACTTTAGGGTCATTTCCGCAAAACTGAAAAGTTTACAATGCTAGTCAAGTTTTCTCAGGATTAATTTTATATGCTTTTCCTATGGAAAATACCTGAACAATCAGTGGTTTGTCTTCGGTACAAGTTTGCAGGGAGTCTTTGCGGTATTTGGGATCATTGACAAAGAGACAACTGTGAATCATTGGTGTGTAGCAGAGATGAGCTCCATGGAGACGACTTAACATTCTCCATGCCAATTCACTTTGATCAACCATTGGGGCAACCACGAATTTCGGTGAACCAAGGATGTCTCGGTAAAAGTCTCGCTCTTTTGCCTCATCCTTATTCATTCTCTTGATTCTCTCTGTCCGTCTCTAAAAACTTTAGGGTTTCAAAAAAATCATCAAAATGAACTAAATCTAAAAATAGCTAATAAGAGCTGTGATTCTATAATAACTATCGTAAAAATTTCAGTATTCATGCTATAACTTTACAAAAAAGCACATTTTTTCAAAAGAAGTGTCCCAAAGTTGCCCCTATCATGACCTTAATTGCATTTCTAATAATTTGGCACGTGGAACACAACTAGGTCTCTTTTTTAGCAGCGTTATACAGTGCCCGCTTTGTAATCCGGATAATTGGGAGACAATATGACAGATGTCCGCTTCATAATCCGGATGGATTTTTTGAATTTGTTCAACGTCTCGAATATATAATACAAGATTTTTTTGAAGAATTTGTATAAAAGTTTTCAAGAAGATTAATAAGACAATTAGAGAATTCTATGCTATTATACTTCATTTATTAAACAAAAACATCACAAGATAATTCATTTTCATTGCTGAACACACATGCATACATAACCTCAAAATTAATTTAAATGTAACCGTCGAGAACTCGTCCGGATTACGGCGATCCGGATTAGGAAGCGGGCACTGTATATAGTTAATTCTTTATAACTTTCTCTCCCGAAGTATACACTTAAGTGTTAATGTCTTCGATTGGATAATTTGAAGAAATATTAGATCAAATTAGATTATATTCCATCCTTTTCAAAAGGATGGATCATATTTGAACCTTTGAAAGTATCACTAGTGTCTATTAATGTCTATTACTGATACCTGATACTATATTTCTTTCATCTGAGCGAACACCAAAGATGACTATAACTGTTTTTGTTCGTTTAATACGGAGGTAAATAAGTGTTAAAACAGGGACACTTTCAAAGGATCCTCGGGATCCTTTCATATTTACCAGTTGGATTAATTTGACCCTTTTATTTTTACCAGTGTACATAGATTCATTTCTTAGGAGTGTGTGATGATTTTTTACCACGATAAGGACTTGAGGAAATAGTAGTGACAGAAACCAATACAAATAAAAGTCGATAATGCAGAAGCAATTAATAAAAATGACACAAGTGCTTAAAAAAAATTCTGGAGAAAGATTTCTCCTCTTAATTTTTCAAAGGAATAGCACTATAAGTGAATCAGGATATATACAGACTCCAACATATATTTTACTCATTTTAATAAGTTAGAAGAAAAAGGCAAGCAGAAGATGATTGTCTGTACTATTCACACTTTTAATACTCAAGAAGTTAAAAATTACTAAGCTCCTTACTCAGCTGCAAGTCATTAATGAACAAGGCTGAAAAAATCGTTCAATCTAACGTTTAAGAGAATAATAAATTTATAAATTTAGAACAGATTACCAATTGAAAATCTTTAACAAACCTTTAGGATAAATTTACAAACAAATACCAATTAAAATGATAACTTTAGTAAGTGATCCATTGTGAAATCGACTTGGATATGCAAATCAACAGGTAGCAAATTTTTGACAAACCTTTACAAACTTGTTTGTCAAAGCTTTAATAATTCGTGAAATAACAATTTTCTTTTTAAAATTAATTTTCTTTTAAGAAAACATTTAGTTAGTGCACCGACTTATCATGTATTGGTCAAAGATCATGCTGAAGTGGTTTTTTGACAAAGTTTAAAGCCGTGGTTTCTTTTTTTTAGACTGAGTCATATTTTAACGGAATTTTACGAAGTTGAGTATTTGAAAAAAATGTTTTTTGTCCCATTTTTCTTTTTCCTGCTGCTGCGGGATTCGTTGCGGATTTTTCTTTCTTTACCCATTCCTCTCCATTTCTGCAAAATTATTATTTTTGAAATATGGTTTTGCCATACATTAGTTTATCGCTAATTAGGAGTGATTCTTATACATAATCACACCTTTTGTAATCAGCAAATTTGGTCGATTCTCCGATTGGTCTCAATTTCACAGGTTAGATGTTTGGAACATTTCTGAAGATGAAAATGAGCGGGGCTATTTTCCGACATTTTCGCGTTCCGAGATATATGAAAATATGTGTAAAAACGCGTTTTTTTTGGATAATTTTTCTTTTTCTCATCCAATATTTCGTCGATTGGATCAGCAACTGTGCTAACTTCATTCGTTTTGTGTCTGCATTCCTTGTAAATTACGCACCGCTGCGTAGCATTTGCAACGAATTCAGACAAAAACAAGATGCAGTTAGCAAAGTTGCTAATCTGTCTGACGATTTCTCATTCTCAATTGAAATTTCGCTCTTATCAAATATCACAGGGCTCTAAAGCAATGTAAAGTTTGTGGCTTCTATCTCTCATAGTTTCTGAGAAAATCGACTTTAATTTTTTTTCAGATGCTTTTATACATTTCTCATCGAATTTTTCTAATTTTCAAGTAAAATTTATTTTTCATCTCGAGTCAAGGAACTATTTTTTCATCTCAAGGTACATCTCAAGCAGAATGGGGGCTCTAAAGGGATGTAAAGTTTCAAGCTTCTATCTCACATAGTTTTCGAGAAAATCGGCTTTCAAGTTTTTCAAATACTTTTGTGGAAATTGAACCAAATTTGCATTAGTTCCAAATGAAAAAAAAAAACATTCAAGTTTTCCCGCAATCCGAATTTCCACTGTAAGAAGTACACCACTGCATGGATTTTTTTTAAGACAGAACTACATTTAAGCGACTGAATGTTATACGGGCTTCAGGCTTGAGACTTAGCAATATGGCTTAACTGCTCTAATTTTGCAACAAGATTTTTTGGAAAAATTTACATTTGGATTGGATTATTAAGGACAAATGACCTATTAAATTCTGAAAAACCGATAAAATCGGTTGATATTTAGCATATTGAGATCTTCGGAAACTGGGCTAAACCTCTAGTCTAAAGACCGCTATATATTTGACAAAAAAATATATATTGGTATTTTTCAAGATTGTTTATGATTGTCGAATGAACCAAATAGATCAATGTAGTTTTCTCTTATGGCCTCTACACACTAGAGAAAATTATGTCCATAATGAAACAAATTTCCTAAGCATGTGTAGGAAAAACTCTTCAATACGGACATAAATTTCTTTAGTATGTAGAGACCATTAGTTATGCTATGATTTTTCAACATTGATGGTTCTCATGAAATATTAAAATAACTAATGAGCGTGTAATGGTGGTTAAAAAAAAAGTTTTTGGCACTGCTTTCAGGTGTTCTACAAGATGAGACAAGAAAGTTCTTTGACGACCATTATGATGGATGGAACCCATCGAACGCTGTTTAGTTAGAGGTAAGCTTAACGATACGCTATCTAAGGTAAAGTACGCTCACTCGACCGGTTTCTCGAATAGACCGGTAGAGGTTTTTATTCAATTTATTTATATTTGCTATAATATTTAGCGTATGATCTAATAGTAATAGATCAAATTCCATAAATAGGGTAAATTAAGCTAATTCAGAACCTTCTTCAAATGGAAATTTTTCGCTACTCCAAATGGAAACGTTACTGTTTTCATGATAAATACAGTACTAAATTACTATATTTATATATTTTCTATACCACAGTTTTATTATTTAGTTAATTTTACTCCAAATAAAGCGAAAATCCACTCATATTCACAAATTTTAATCTGTTAAGTTCTCAGAAAAATTAAAAGTGTACCTTTTCATCATTGAATTTTTCATCGATCGACCATGTTTTCCAATGAAAAACACAATGAGATGACTGTTGTTTATTCGTTTTGTTTAACATTTATGTCATATTTTTGTGTAATTTTAGTTAGCCAGAAATATGAGTTTTAGTTTTAGTTTTCGGTCGGTAGGTTTAGTGTTAAACATTAAAATTTGAGAATAATTAGAATGATTAGAATAGATACTCAGGGCTTAGGGATGCAGTAAAAAGTTTCACAAATTCTTTAAAATCCAAGGCTAAAATAAAGAAAAAAATATTGATGAAGCTTTTATTTATTATTTTATTGAATTGGAAACGTTAAACACAAAATTTTCACAGTGAATCATTACGACAGATTAATTATATTTTATAATAAATCATACAAAAATACAAATGCAGAAGTCTCTATCGTTTTTTTTTTTATCTGTCTCACAGTAAATCAAAATAAATAAAATAATATTGCAAATATTTATGAAATTATAATTCTGTTTAAATAAATATGACTCTGTGAAATCTTTATCAAACAATTCGTACGTGATGCACAATGTTGCCTATATTTCTCTTGCACACAATTATCTTCCTTTCATTTTCATTTCATTTCAGGTAAAAAATATTTGCAAATATCAAACTCATTCGTTATGTTCTGTTAACTGCACAATATTATTCACAAAAAGGTTAAGTCTCTCAACCTCAACTGACTGAATCTTTTTATATTTTTCTTTTTTTTTACATCAGATTAGATTTATATCTCTCATTTTTCTTTTTATTTTTTTTTATCTTATTTATATAGTAATTCGAGGAGAGATGGAACAGTGGGAGAGATGGAACACTTCGCCTCCTGCCCACATCCTCCTCATGATCACCACCACGTTTAGTCTAATTATGCCCTCCAACATTCTAAGGAAAATCCCCAAGTTACAGCTTTCTATCTTTAAAATTTTGCAAGAAAATAGAAATTCAATTTTTTGGATGTCTAAAAAATGGCCAAAAATTTTTATTTCTCCGTAAGAATACGTGCATTTGAAAGTGAGGGAGAGTTGGAACAATTTTTTGAGGGAGAGTTGGAACGTTTTTCTCACAGCAATTCTTCTTCTTCTTTCTTTTAAATATTTTGTATCCGGACGTCATTAAAATACACATAACCAAGTTAAGCAACGCATTGTTTAGTATTTTCCAAAAAGAATAGAACTTTTCGGGTAAGAGTGACTTTATAACTTTGTTTAGAACATTCTATTTAGAATGTTTTCATTTCTATGTGACAGCTATGCCAACACAATATAAAAGGAAGGCGAATTGTCTAGACATCCGTGGACCAAACATAACCTAGATGAAGCCACTGCTAAGGCAAAAAATGCTGTGAACGGCTTTAGGACAACGGGAATTTACCCACTGAATCGCCAAACTCTGCGTGATGATCATTTCGCCATAGTGGATAAGATCAAGAAAGAACCAAGTGCAGGAAAAGTCATTCCTGCAGATGGGGCAGCAAAAGTGATTGGTGCCCAACAATTAGCACCAGTAAAGACTCAGAAGGTCGTTCCGGAGGAGGTTAAAATTAAAATGGAAGAGATTGAGAACAAAACGTCAGAAAAACTTTTGCAAGAGATTGCTCCAATTCCTGAAATTAACATTGTAGTAAAGAAATCGAATCGAACCCGTGGAAAAGCCCTTGTACTCACCTCTACCGAAAATAGAGAAAATTTGCGCATGAAAAATGAAAAACAGAAAGAAACTGAGCGCAAATCCCAAGAACGCAAAAAAAGTATTACACAGATTCCCAAGACCTCTAAAAAATCAGTTTCAAATTCATTGAAAAAACTGAGAAATGCAATAAAATAGTTTTTTTGTTTAAAAATGTGTCTTTTTCTTATAAATTAATACAATAAAACTGCACATTTTGATAAAATTTTCGCTGTTCCATCTCTCCCTCACTTTTTCCGAATGCCCCAAAATGCAACTTTTTTTAAAATCAATTTTTTGAGGTGATTTTTTTCTTTAATAGTTTTCTAATGGTGATAACATGAATCTAGAGTCTTTAAATGACAAAATAGTGAGATTCGTTTTTATCTCCCGTTAAAAATGTGTCCGCACTATTGAATATAAAAAAGGTGTTCCATCTCTCCTCGAATTACTATATGGAATATATTTTCAGTGTTTCTTTTTGGATATTTTATGAATGTATATAATATAAACAATTCCTCTCTTTTATTTTATTCTTGTAAAATATCATACTTTTCTTCTCTCTATAAATACAATTTCTTTTTTTATCTTCTTTTCAATAATATATGAATGGTATTGTGATATAAATTATTTGTTGCCAGAAAATATCTTTGTAAAAAATATGAATATCACCTCGATTAACTTTTACAATAATTTATCTTCTTTATTTTTAGTAACATCATAAGGTTAGTTAATTATACAATGAACATGAAAAGTAATTAGAATAGAATATTTAATTGAGTTACCATCCAAAGTGTGAACCTTGAAATGCACAGAAACTTTGTAATTTGCAGTAAATAAATTGTTGAATTTTCTCTTTTACTATCCAAAAATTCTATTGACCTTTTTTTGGCTTGGGGCGGGGGAGGAGAGGAACTTTAGTTGCGCGACTGAACTTTTGAATTTAATTTGCACACGGTTCTATGAGCATATGACATGACAACAATATACATTTTCAATTTAGAAAATGAATTCTATTAATAGACAACACACAGAAAATAATGCACTTCATGTGAAATGGTAAAATAGAAAAAAACATTTGACATTTTTCTTTTTTTGTTATAAAATGTTCATTTGCATTTCAAGACACACAACTTCAAATGCTACCAATTAGATATGGGTAATGCAAGTTACATACAATATTTTATAGTCTATATTTTGCATTATTGATCATAGATAGTAGAAAAAAGTTAATATAGTTTATTTTCGAATGATAAAAACATTGAACATGACGTTGAAGTAAATAATATTTCCGGTTTCACTCAAAATATCAACAATTTGTCATGCACTAACTGCATGAATGTTAAATAAATCAATAACTTTTCACTTGATTTATGAGCACAAAAAAACCATGCGTACTATATTTCACTTATATCAAATGGAGCAATAGTTTTCCCATGATATTGATAGATTCGCTTTCATCTTCAATTAATGATGAACTTCTTTGGATTTTGACCACTAATAAATCACATGAACACTTTGCCGAAGTCTTTCTTAATGAATAAATGATTCTTTGATAAATAGTACGATCAATTAAATAAATGTTTATCTAACCATCACCACGCAACAATGATTTAAATCTTATTCAAGTATTTTTGGAATCCTCAAAAGGTCAAGATTTAATTCACAAAAGCATCTACAATTTAGGGTTACTTTTCTTCAGGGTCATGACGTTTCCTATGTCTCCCATGTGTTTCTAGCGTGCCGAAAAAATTTTGGAGTTCATTCAGTGTTTTCTGTCATTGTGGAATGAATTAGCAAAAAATACAAGTACAAAATAAAAGCCAATTTAATATGGAATGGGCAACCGAAAACCTCAAATTCGCAACCTACGTAGTTTCGGAGATATCTCGTAAAATGTGTACGAAAACAGGAAAAAATTTACACTAAAATTGGTCGCATTTTTTCAGAGCTAATGTAACCCCCCTGCTTTTTTTTAGAACAAAATTAGATTGAGTCCAACAAGTAAAAATCGCTTTTAATAATTTTGTACTGTTTTCTATAGCCAAACTGATTTAATCTTGCCTGCAACTGAGCAGTATTTTGGTAAATTTAGTTAATATAAATTAAATTTGGTCGATAGAAAATTTCTAAAGTGATGGCCCTAACCTTACAATTTAGATCAAGAGACATTTAATGAAATCCATATTTCTTTCCCTCGCTCCTTCATATTCAAATCTAAATTGAATAAAGGTCTGAAATCTAAAAATAAATCGACAGTTTATGGCTCTGGAATTCACTTGATCATTATTTCAAATTTCAAATTAATAAAATTCCAAAATAAAATTCACAAATTCAATTTAGTTCAATCTAGTTTTGAATGAAAAAGAGTGGGACAAACATTATGCAAAACTTTTAAGATGTGAATTTTGATTTCATGAAATTTTCCTGATATAATAAGTGTGCCACAAACCTAGATAAGCCTAAACCCAATTTAGAGATGGGTCCGAAAAATTGTTAATCTCACTATACTGTATTCATAGTTACTTGCATAAGTGCTTTTTTATGACATAAAAAAAATCATTAATATAAATTATACACGTGAACCTAAATTCAATTTATATTTGGGTGCGAAAGATTGATATAGAAATATACAAAATATACGTCTGAGAATGAAATAGATGGAAATTTAGATTTCAGAAAAGTTTTCTAATCTAAATGGTATGCCAGGGGAATAAATCAACAATTTAGATTTCGAACCCATGACTGAATGTACCAGTTTTGTATCTGGATGTATTCCCAAGGAATCAAGATTCTGGAAATGAATCAGTGTAGCATATTATAAATCAAAAACTAAATGAACAGTAAAACAATAAATTTTGTCAGTAAAAATTTAAAATCAGTAAAAAATTAATTTCAACAGAAAAAAAATAAATTTGATCAGCAATAGCTCTGGTACACTTTTAGGATCAGGAAAATTTCATGAAATTAAAATTCAATATCCCTTTCTTTCTCACATATTTTACACATTTTTTTATGTCTATCTTATTCTTTTGCACTCCAAATTCGATTAAGCTAAATTAAATTTGTTGTGATGACTCTAAGAAGAAGAAGACTACGGAAAAAAGAGATAATCATATGCAAAGCGTATGAGACAGAAAGAAATTCGAATTTAGACTTCATGAAGTTTTCCTGGTCTAAAAGGTGTGTCGAAGACATAAAAAAATTAAATTAGGTTTATAAAATGTTGCATTTTGGTCAGTAAGCACCCAAAATCTTTAACACTTATAGAAGTCTGAAGTTCAACAGATAATATTTGAGCTGAGATTCTTTACATTTAGAACTACATTTTATATTTTATATAATCAAGGATACCTATAGTCTCTATTGATCTTCAGATTTGTCCTTCTAAGATTGTAAGCTTATTAATTGTCGTTTTTAAAGCAGAGCTTGCCCGTTTTACTGCTCGAACTCCACAGAGCCCTAAAGCAACCCCCCTAACGGGGTCACATTTTGGTATAATTGTTTAAATCTGAAATTCCAAGTTTTTTGACGTTATGCTGTTTGTCCGCCTGGCTGTTATTACACCTAGAGCCCAAACGGATAGAAATAGAAACACTTAGACTTTCAGGGAACCCCCACTACGCCATAAGTCGACAGTGAGACTATTGTCATTCCCTTAATGTGCCCCCCCCCACTTCTTATGTTTAAAAGATTACCCAGACAGACATTTCTTCAGACGGTTTTTCAAGGTCAAAGGTTAAAAAAGCTCTACAGAGCGTATTTTTGAAACGAATGGTATTATCTTTAGGCTTGTTGGACAGGTCTTAGAATTTCTGATAAAATTAAATCGGTCATGAACCGATAATGAACCGGATATGAACCGATTCATAACCCATTGAAATAACTAATTTTTATCCGAAATTCCATTTTGTCTCTCCTAAGCTATTTTAAGTGGTCTTTTGAGTAATTCACGAATCGGTTCAAATCAGTTACGTTTCTCTAGTAAAAGAAGATTTGAAGAAAAATTTTAATTTAAATATTAGAAAATGAAGACATAAAAAATAAAAAGCGATTTTTCTGTAGGACTTTTCAATGCTAAAAAAGAAAATTGGTCTAATTTATATTACTAACATCTAAGATCTCTAAGATGGTAGAAGAGTGAAGTTAAATAAAACTCTTTATTTTTACTTTGTCAAAATTCACGTAATAATTTCACTAATTTTGAAGTTCAAAATTTAATTTTTGCTGCTCATTTATAGAGGGAGCATTTATTTATATGCTGTAGGTAAAGCCGGGCAGTTTGGTAAATAAGTTATTTTTTCCTTTACATATAATTTGCAAAAAAAAAGTTTGAATCAGACTGAAATAGCTCAATGGTTTACTCAATATTTCTTCTACACAGAAAAATATTACGTAATTGTTCGTAAAAGTTTGTGACTGGGGAAAAAGAGGGTCCTTGGTGCAATTGGTAAGAGCGTTTGGCTCTTGGGCGGTGTGATCCCCGGCTCGACTGTCACAGTTGTAAGTTCGAGTCCCGCCCGGTACAAATGACTGAAGCGTCTGAATGGACATTTTTCCCAAAACATTGTAATCTGAATAATAAATTTGTAAACTGAACAATGTACAAAATGGCAATAAAAGTCCGGTACATCGAAATAAATAAATAATCGTATAGCCCACTAAAAAGTTGGTAAAAGTTTTCTTTTTTCACAAACATTGTGACATAATTATTAATGATATTGGGTCAGTCGGGTGTTTTCTATGTTTTGACATTTCAACACAGGCGCAGAAATCATCGAAAAAAAGTCATCTCGATTTCCGCCGGAGAAAGACTATAAAAAAAAGTTGTCGCAAGATCCCGTCCTCTTTTTTCCTACAAATTCCGCTAGTGATCACGTCAATCAAGTTTGTGATAATTAATAATTCCAAGTTGTTATATTATTCTCAGTTAAAGTTAAAGAAATCATTGAAAGTGTTTTCTTGTCAACGATCAACAGTGAATCTTAGTGACTTTCTGTCAGTGCCCTCCACACCATCGACGCATAACCTCAACTCTTCTGCAGGAAGAGCTCAGTGTCCCTAATTCGCGATCTCTTCAAGCCAGATAGAAGGCTTACCAAATCTCTTTCTCATCCATAATTTACTTCCCAGTTACGGGAATCTCACAGGACGCTATTCAGTGCTTCTTTATCTCATATTAGGACATCGGGTTTACTTATTTTATCTTCCCCAGGCAATTTCAATATCATCTTTGGTGCAACTATCAAAGGTCACCAATAATAGTCATTTTATGCCCAGCGCACAATAACATTTATTTTGTAAACATTTTTTGACATTTCAATGAGTGTGAGTGAGATCTAGATCTAGTTATCTCGCTCACACTTATAGAAAATTTTGAAAACATGTTTACAAACAAAAGTGATTGTGCGTTGGGCATTATGAGCCCTTTTCGTTCCTTTACAAACATTTTTTCGTACATTTTTTTATTTGTCTGACAAAAGTTTACGAACAAATGTCAAAACTTAACGAACATTTACGAACAAATGTTTGTTAAAGAACAAAAAATGTTCGTCAACAGATTGTGTTACGAAGATTTACGATTATACTACAAACTTTTACGAACGTTTTAGTGGGTTTAATGAGCATTTCGTAAGTTCCCAATTGAAATAAAAGGAAAACTATAACAGTCCACTGTCTAATTCTGGCCTCTGGCTAATTTTATCCCCTCTATAATCGCTTCTCAAAATAAATTTGTTCAATCCCTGAAAATCAACAACTTTTCAAACTTTCGCTTCTGCTTTTAATGAATAACCATTATTTCACAGAGCTCTTTTCTCCCATCTATGATAAATTAATGCTTTTTGGTAGTTTCAATAGTTTAATTATAGACTAACTCATTCACTTATCGTGAACACTTGATCCGTTGATACTCGTGATACTCTCGCTGCTGGTGCACATATCACTGTTGCAGGTGGTGTGGCGACAGGGCTTGGGCGAGGTGGGATTAGACAATCCGGATTCGTGAATAGGCGATAGAGTGGGACTTCGTGTTCTCAGTAGATTCTTTCGTCTTCCCTGTCGCCTGACAGGATTGGTGGTGGTATTTCGTGGATGTTGCACGAATGCCAGGGTATCTGCCAACTCTTGCAGATCCGCCGTATTGCGAATCTTTCGTCGTGGCGGTGGCGGTAGAGCCGGTAGAGTAATCCCGCATACTTGTTCAGTCATATTATCTTCCCCATTTGACCGTATCGCCGAGGTGGGCAGGACAGTTTGGACGTGAATGGAAGGTATTGGCATCGTTGTATTGTGTTGTTCGACGGATGATAGTGGACGAATTTGATTTTGCTTCAGTACGGCATTATTCCCGCGTCGACAGTGGGATGTTCTGTAACGGCCGATGGTCCTCAGCATGTGCCTAAATCGAGACACCGGCCAGGGTCTCACGAGCCGAGATCTCGTGTGTTTTGCGTTGATATTGTTTGTGCTTCCGTTCAGTTCGAGTCTTGGCTGGGAATTTGAGCCAGAATGCCTATGCAGGGAGTTCTTTTTCTCATGACAGTCACTGTGCTTGCCCTTTACATCGCCTCCATGAGGCAAGGGTGGCACGGAGGATGCTACGGTGCGAATAGTGTCAACAGGTACATCAGGACTGTCTGGCACGGATGAACAGCAATTCCACTTCCGACGCCACCTATGATGGTGCTTGGTAATTGACTTGAGACAGCAGCGTTTGCTCTGAAATGACAAACTCTCCGTCTTACTTGGCGCCTTGATGCGGAAACTACAGAAGGTGCATTGTTCGGCATATCGGACAATTGATTGATTATCCGTTTGGGTGAATTCATTCTGATCGACTCTCTTGAGCTGGGAGCAACAGTGGAATGTCCGGGATTCGCATTCCTGACTGTTGTTCCCGTACACCGTTGCCGAAGAGCTCTGCTTCAACATGGAACAGACATAGAATGCTCTATGATGATGTGCCAGTTGATGCTGATACTCCCTCGATGATTCACAGCAGTGCAGAGTTTTTGGTCTATTGAAAGCCCTTGGATTAGCTACGACATCCGTAGATGTCGATGCCGTTGCCACGGACGAACAGAAGTAAACGGATGACCCAGTAAGGGCAACATCAGGCTCAATTCCAGCCGGCAGTGTCGATGGTGTCTCAGCTGCAGCATTCTGCCGACGATTCCGAATGTACTCGTAGGTGGTTAGTCCCAGAAAGGATATGTAGATGTGAAAAAAACAGAGATGAAGAAGAAGACCAGCCGAAATGGCAGCCAAAATTCCAAGGACAGCCACAAATATCAAAAAGACCGTATCATGTAATCCAATTCCATTGCTAATAGCATCCACCGTGTCTCCAAGTGTTTCACTACCATTGCCATGGGAGGCATTGAGGGCAGTATTGGTGTCATTGAAGAGGGTGGCATTGGCACCAGATAGTGTATCATTGAAGATAACAGACGCCTCATTGGCCACAACATCATCAGTCCACGTCCATATGTTCAGCCACTCAGGTTTAACGTGGTACAGCACAATTTCTGCAATAGCAGCGGCCAGGATGACCAAAGTTGCACAAACGGCACTCACTACGCACATGAGGAAGGCCACATAATTTCTCTCGCCAACACAGTGATTTAACCTGAGGGAAATCGTTACATAACGACTTAGATAACACCTCCAGGTCCCATCGAATTCATTTGCATATTGCCACTTTCATCAAATGTCATCGTATCTGCATTTTTCTTTTCCGGACTAATCTATCCGGACAGCTCGAGTTGGAAACGTCAAATTGAATACACGTGAAATTTGTACTCCAACTTTTTCATAAAATTGTGTAAGTTCTTTAGATAAATTCGTGCTTACTTCTACTCTCAAGAGGAGAGAAGATAGGAATATTACCTATAGTTAGTGAATTTCTGGCATAAAAAACACAATGGAAGTTTTCTTGTGAAATAGTTTCGTCAACCTCTTTGAGGTTAGGTTGCTGAATTCTGTGAAAATCAGGGCTATGCCCGGGAAATCCGATGCTGGCGGGGCCGGTTAAGACTTCTCCCTTTCCCCAAATGATTTCCCACCGATACAGTTTATCCGGAATTCCGCACGCATGAAATTTCTACTTTCCTCTAAATCCCTTAAATCTCCCCTTTTCCCCCTTTTCGAATATACTTTGGATAATATTTAGATCTCATAAGGATATTTCGTCAATATATTGTATTGTATTGTATTTATTTTTCATTATCATTGACAATATTTGGTAATGTTCAACCTATCATACCTTGCGGCCATCGCCGTCTTAGTGTTGGTTACCAACCTCCAGGGTGAAAACGATGGAAAACCCCTTCGCATGTTGTATATTGTCAGGTTTACACTTTTACATTTTTATATTGATTCCTGAGTTTGTCCATGAATTCCTAAGTCAATGATAAGAATAGAGGCCTAGCTTTTTGGCCATCAGAATGCAGCAAGATATCACAACATACATAGAAACCAAGACCGTAAATGAAGTACGACAAAGACCTTGAATTATTCCTAATTAACGATTTCTCAATGTCAAAAGTAAAATAGTTGTGGAGAGCGTATTCCTCCACAAATGTGTCGGTTCGCTTCTAAACGGTTATGAACTGATAATAAAGGTTTTCTCGACATTCAATTGTACAGGGAGTTCCGCATTGAAAGAATTTTTCGGGACCGAAAAAAGCCGCGAATTAACTCGTAACACAGAAAAATTGCATACCGGCAGGAGATGCAAAAGACTCTCTCTCTCAATCGGGCATATGGGGCAAAATGTCATCCAAATCATCGAGAGATTTGGGCATCAAAATCATCATAAATTCCACAAAAAGCGTTCAAATTTTGAGAATCACGATAAAACAAGGGGAAATACAGCGAATTTTAACAAATTTGCTTTAAAATCAAACGTGAAAATCGTCAACAAAATTTTGCGCCCGGAGTTACGGAAACGCCGTGATGTATGCAATACATTTTTGGCGCCATTTTTTCAGTCTATTTTCAGCGACAACGATTCTAAGAAATATATTTAAAATTAACCGCGTGAAAAATACATACTTTTAGGGCCATTTCAAAAATTATTTTATAAATCAGCTCCCAATAGTAGGCAATTCATATTAAATTCTTTTAATCCGTTTTCTCTCAAGCCGGACCTCCCTGTATTACCCCTAGACTACTTCGCTTACATCTTAGGTCGTAAAAATATTAGTATAAATTTGTTGCAAACCGATAAACATTAAAAAAAAAAAGTGTGATTAGAAGGAATCACACCTAAAAACTTCGTGATGAAAGAGAAATTTTGCCTTCAATTCTTCTTTTCTAACATAATAACACATGGGAAAACGAGAAAATGCCTTTCAGGGAGCATAGAGTACGATTTTTTTCTTTTTTTATTTATTAGCCTTTCCATACATTTTATTTACAAAAATTAATGAACAGCTGAAAGTTCCATCCACAACGAGATGAAAGAATATAAAACGGTCTGTTTAAGTGAGAGATTAGTTAAAATATGGAAACACTTGAAACATGAACTTTTATTAAAAAAAAAACAGATACTAGATAAAAAGAGTCACAGAAGATAAAATTGTTAGTCTTTTAAGCTCGAAATTATTAAAATTGAGTAATAATTACGTAAGGCAAGAGCTCATAATTTTTGGACAGTTTCTAAATTTGGACACTTTGAGGGTAAAATTGGACACTTAAAATAAATTGATTAAAATCATGGATTTTTATTCCAATACTTGGTGAATAATGAATTTTATCTAAATATTTGTTCTTTTTGGAAGATTTTAACACCAAATTTGTTAAATTTTGAATACGATTTTAGTTTAAAAAAAAATTGCTTTGTTGAAACTTTAGTGTGAGCAATTGCTTACGAGAAACATGACAGAATGTTTCCTCGATATTTTTAAGTAATGTTATTAAATATTCATTGAATATTGTGTTGATTCACGTTGATACTGATTTGTTCATTTGATCTAAAGTGAGATTTGTCTTTTGAATTACATTTTTCGTGTGAAAAATGGGCAATTTTCTCAGAGATTCACCAGAGAGGTGATACTTCTTATTTTGGACAGGTGTTTTTCTCTCGAAATTTCGTGAAGTATTAATATTTGTGATGGCTAGATTATATAAATGCCAAGGGAAACAAAGCAGCATCATCTCTACAAACAAGATGTAGTGTGAAAAGCCTTAAAAGACTCCCAGAAAGTCGATGGAATGCGCGAATCCGCGCGCATTTGGAGTACCGAATTCTACTCTCTTTAATGAATGATACAGAAAGTTTCTGGGCTTCTTGTAAAATTCTACGGTTCCATTACACAAACAGGAAAAGGACTTGGTAAAATAGGTTCTTGAAATGGAGAACAATGGGCATCCTATTGAGGTGGATTAGCTGTCCAAAATTATAACCAAAGTGTCCAAATTTATAACCAAGGTGTCCAAAATTTAAGCCCAATTCACCTCTTCATATCAATTCATTTTTAACACGTATTAAAACTAATGTTAGTTAAGACAAAGACGATAAACAGATGGCCTAGTTTCTAGACAACCCTTCAGAAAAGAGAGTAACAAAAAAATCAATTTGTTTTGAAAATTTCGCACTTCAAACTTAGACCATTTATGCTTATAAGCAACATGTCCAAAATTATGAGCTCTTCCCCTAATTATCATTTGGAATTGCATTTTTCCCACATTCAGATTTATCTGCAATTTTTGAAAATACGTTCTCTGATCAGTTTAGTTTTTCTTCAATAAAAACTGGTAACTGGTAAACGAAGTGTCGAAATTAGTTCAAACCTTCAAAAGATGTTAGTAAGACTATTACTGAGGATACTATACTATTTTTAAATAAATAAATCATTTATTGTCGGTGTAAATGCAATTTTTCTTATGCTACCTTGTAGTGACTCTCAAACGTTAGAGGATTAACTGATCTAAAACTCGAGAGGACAAAGATGAAGGCGGTGTCCGGCGGTATCCGTAATTGCTAAGCCGGAATATCCGACAAAGACGCGATTGACATCCTTGTATCTTTAGAAAGGTCAACCGGGTACCCGTCTTCGTTTGCTTTTTAAGTCTTCCGAGACTGTAAGCAATTTTCACGATTTTTTTTATCAAAAAAAAACCTCAGGAATCGAGGTCCTACAAACTGCAAACTAGATTCGGACATTTCTTTGGTTCATAATCATCCAGAAGTAGGCATTGGATTTTTATTAGTACTAAAAAAATTAAAATAAAAATGTTTTTCGTAGAATATTAATATTTGCCTTTCGTTATAGGAGAAGACTTTCAGGCTACGCCATACTCTAACTTCAAACACTTCATATTTTCTCATTTTCCTTTAATGAACCTGACCTTGACCTATCTATGGCATTACTTTTTTTTAGCATATTTTATTAATCTTAAGGCACATATTTCCTGTAAAAATTGAGTGATTGTAAAGCCTGAAAGAGTTAGTAGGGTTTTTAGAGGTCACGGGGTCACAGATAATCGGTATTTCCGTATTTCGATGATAAAATTGTACCACGTAAGAATCGCAAAATGCAGATACGACATTTGTTGATGAATGTGACCGTTGTTATCTAATTACCATTTACAATGATGATCGAATTTTCCAACGCACTTGTTGCATACACTGCAGTGTTTAGTCCTGGAGCTACTAGTTGCAATATTACAGAGATGACAACGACCATTCTCAATGACATGGGCGTGCTTGGTTCGATCGAATTCTGGAACAATTCGGTCCACACTCTGTTTTCTCAATTCTGAATCTGATGGATCGAGCAAGAGGGCGGCTATATGGGATATCCCATGGACGACATAGAGACCAGACAGGAGGCCAAAAAGGGGTTGCTGGACGGGTGTTGAGAGGGCTGGTATGAGCACAAGAAATGTACCCAGACCAAAACTTACAAGTGCCACCCAACCAATCAATTGTAGTGGATGAAGTGGCAATTGAAGTCCATGTATTCGTCGACCACGACGAAAGTGGGCAGCATTTAAGTTATCTTGGAAGGAGCAGCAGGGGTTCCGTTTGAAAAACTTCACTTTCTGCGATGTCTCCTGACCAATTGGTGTGACTTGGTGCTCTGTGAGCATTATATAATAGACGAGAAAGACAAACACGCCTCGAATGTAACGTCATATCATAGAAATTGAATATTGACTCCTCTTCTATGTATTTTTCTCCTTCTATCCTTTATCCTCACAATACAGGCATTGTTGTGTGTCCTCCAATTATCCTGCACTTTTCCCATTGATTGTCTCTCCTCACAATTTACCCGAAATGGTTCATTTTCTTTTTGAACAAATTGCGTTTCACTTGAATTTTTATCATTTCTTTCTTTGAAGAAAAAGGAGCATACATCAACCCGTCTGGAGGACTTTAATATTTCACTCAATTTTTTAAAGAGATAGCTCTCCTTTTAAGTCAAAATTCACATTTATAGCACTTTATTTTTTAATTAGTTCTTGAGAAATTTAATAATGATGATGTTATAAAATTCAGAAATTATATTGTATCTTTGTTTATTTTGAAAAGCATTTAAATCAATTTCAATGCAAAGTTACTATCATCACAACCATTTTCAGTATTGTTAGCAACACACAATCACTTTATATTCATAGGTATAAAAGCACACGGTTATAGGAGAGAGAGAGTTTAACATAGGAAAATCATGTATATATGTATATCAATTTATCGATCCATTTATTTTAAAAGACATTACACAAAAAAAGGTTGTTCCTGTAGTTACAAACTATTTTAGCAATTAGTTCTTTGGACGTTTATAATGACTAGATTGTAATCTGCACTGGGGTTTATTCAAACACAATCACAATTGCTTCAGTAATGCACAAAATATTCAACACTTTTTTCCTCTTCTTCCTTCCTTGAGTACACACAATTATATTATATACTATTTCAGTATATTTTACTTTTTTTTACTTTGAGAAATGCGGCAGGACATGAATTACGTATGGATTTTTTTTAATCTAAATATTTTAGTGTCTCTAGTCTGAAGCAATATTCTTAGTTTTTAAATAAATTTCTTATCTCTAAAATAGTTTGAAAAAATTAGCGTATCGAGAGAGAAACGTCTGAATTTCCACACAGTTGTACACCTACTAATCACCAAGAGCACTAGGCGAAAGACAACTCGCATAGAAAATTAACAAACTGTGACATTGACTCTCTTGCTTTCTCTCATATAGCGCCAATCTCTTTAGTACACAAACGTGCACACGAAAAGGAGCGGGTGTTTTAAGTTGGGGGAGACCTGGAGAAAATCTAGGGTAAAAATGAGAGCGAGAGGAAGAGAGAGAGACAGAGAGAAGTTAACGAAAACGCGAAAATGAGAAACATTAATATACATCAATGGTGAAGGAAAATTCGCAGATTGCTCGAATTTGTAAAACAGTCCTGCATTCCACGAATCTCCCTTTGCAATTGCTTTCGGAAATGTTCCGATTTATAAAGTGTCGGACACACCTACGACTAAGCCGAGAGACAGCTTAGCGTAATTATAATCAAAATAATGATTAGACTAGACTAAATTTACATCACTTTCTTAGGGGATCTGTGGTGCAATTGGTAAGAGCGTTCGGCTCTTATGCAGTGTGACCGCATAAGTTCTAGTCCTGCCCCGTGCAAATGATTGAAACGTCTGAATGAACATTTTCCCCGAAACATTGTAATCTGAATAATAAATTTATAAACTGAACAATATACAAAATGGCAATAAAAGCCCGGTACATCGAAATTAATTTAAAAAAAAATCCATCAGTTTCTGACTAATCCGTTACTCGGTTTAAGCCGAGAAACGGCTTAATTTGTAAGAGACTGATGGGAATTGTCGCAACTTGCCGCTTGCAGCGACAATTTTGCTTCAACGGTGAACATTTAGCAACTCGCGCGCCCCCACTTTTTTCTCGCTCTCTTTTCATCTTCTTCTGGGCACGCCAACATCGTCTTGCAAAAATCTCTTAATATTTTACTTAATCTATTGTCATCAGAAGTAATTTTTTACTGAAAATTAACTAGTGAATTGTGGCCCTTCTGGCAAAGTATTAATATTAAAGAAATTAATCGCCTTTCGTCCAGGATACCTCAAGTTTATATTACTCACATATTTCTCATCTCACAGGTAACAAAGACCTTCACATTCTCAAGGGATATCACACCTAACATTACATACTTTCTCCTGATCACTTATAGGTAATTCCTGACCTGCCCAAAGCGCAGGAAGAAGCCAGTTTTCATATTTATAATCGTCTTTTCATTTCATCATTAAGTAAATCTCAGAGGAATTTAGTCTAATAATTATTTTGTTTATAATTACGTTAATTCGTACGTGTATCCAGCACATAATCCTCCCAGAAGATTGTAAAAATTTTTACCGGTTAATTACCGATTCTAGACTTTGCAAAATGAATAAGGTAAAGTACCCTGTAGTCGGCCGGTTTCTCAACTCGGCCAGTGCGACAATTTATTCAATTTACTTAGATTTGTCATAATATGGTCTTACCGATTTAACATTAGAAGGTGTATTATATTATATATAATGTAAATCAGTGAAAATTTCATAGAAATTGACTATAAAACGTTAAAAAAATTGGTTAAATAATTCAACTGGCCGAGTTGAGAAACCGGCCGACTAGAGGGTACTTTACCTTACAATATTTAACTTATTTTGGTTGTTCAGTAAATTATTGTGAGAGTTTCAGTTTCGAATTTCACGGTTCTGGCATACTTTTTACATCAGGAAAATTTCATGAAAACGAAATTTACATCTTACTCTATTTATTTATTTACTCTATTTCACTCTTCTTCTTCTTCTGAACATCACAACCGCAACAAATTCAATCTAGTTTGACCGAATTTTGAATGCAAAAGAATGAGATAGACATGAAAAACGTTTGAAAAAGAAAGAGATGCGAATTTTAAATTCATGAAATTTTCCTGACCTAAAAGGCGATGGAGAATCAAAATTTAAAAAAAAAAATCAGTGACAAAGTGACGCAACTTTGCGAAAAGCTGGAGCTTATGAATAAGAATCTCAAAATTTTACTACATTTAACCCTTTAACGACGAGACACTTTTTACGGACTGAAAATCAACAATAAAAATTAAACTGGAAAACATAATGAATGATAAGTTTTACATCTAACCTTGGAAAGTCCAACAGAATCTGATTCGGTGTATTTTGTGCCTCTATGAACGATAGGGACAAAAATAGCCCAAAAATTTAAGTAATTTTTCTGACAATACCAATAAATAATATTTTTCGTTTTAATGAGAAATATTACGTATGAGTATTGTAGTTGTTATTGCTAAAAGGGTTTTGCTTAAAAAATGGAAATATAAAAAATAAATAAAATCAGTTATGAATTTGAGAATTTAAAAAATCGCCATTTTTGAGCTTAAATATTTACTATATAGCAAATGGCTAGAGACTTGCAAAAAAATTCTATATTCCTTCAACCTTCTACTTTACAATTATGTACAGACATAAGAAAAAAATAACTTTAGGTAGTCAGGAAAAAATATTTTGTTAATGGGACACCGGTGTTCCAATCGTCCTTAAAGGGTTAAACTAAACAAGTGGCTTGGGTTACCTGGGTGGAGCGGTTTCGAGTTCCGAAAGGAAGAAAACCGGCTCATAGACAATCGTCTCGTTCAGTAAGAACCTTCCCGATTTGAGAGCTCTATCCTGTTGAGATTTTTTCTGTAGCAATTCGAAGGAATATCAGGAAGAAGTTTCGTAACAAACCGTTAAAAGTTCTAACGTTTAAAAATCGACGTGTTACACAAAAGTGAGTAAGTTCATCAAAAGCACATTTTACTGAAATTGCAAGTCAAACGTTCTACCATCCTGAAATTCCACAAAACTGCACAAAAATTCGCTTGAAAAAACTAGTTGACCGAATTAAATAAAGTCTTATTACTATGAAATTGTATAAAAAAACACTGAATACGTCATTTAAATCATTCTGAGCCATTAGTAAATATTTGCATAAGTATAGTTGTTGAGTTTAAATTTCCCGCCTTATAGCAATAAATGCTCTGCTAAGGCAACCCTAAATATACGAGACACAATGTTTCCTTTCTAGGCTAGCGCCTCTGGTAATGGTGGAAAGAACTGTATTAGTTTAGTCGATCGTACGATTTTAGTTAGTATGGACGTGAGTTCGTATTGAGTCGTACAAGTGATAGGACATAGTGTGGAGAGCTCGCGACTGTCTAGAGCCCACACCAGTCGAATGCATAAGCAGGTCACCTCTTAACTATCTTTAGATTTAAGAATAGATATTGCTTGTCCCCTATATAGAATCCAAAATAATTAAACGAATTATATCGATCATTTTCCCAAGTAAAATCAGCTAAAAAGCGAAAAAACATTACAGTTCACTAAGGATTTTAAAAAAAATCGATGTCTCTAAAGGTTTGCCCTACGTTCTAAGAGACAAAAACTTATTTTTATTCTCATAACACCATTATTCCTAAATTTTATTAAAATAAGTACTCTGGAAAGGTAGATCCAGATGAGAGTATATCAAAATAAGAAATTACAATAATAATCTCTTTAGAGTTTGAGCAATAATAAGGTGAAAGAGAGAAAAGTTATTCCAGCTCATGATTATGTAGGAGGAATGCATAATGCCGATATAGTACCAAATGATAAAGTTAATAATTTACTCAACTTTCTCACATATTTAGAATCCAATATCTTTATAAATATGATTTTAATTGTCAATGAATGTTTAATCATTAGCCCCATTATATATCCTTTGTTCAACTACAATCGATTTTTCTTTCCATTGATGACGTCGCTCAGGAGTTCTGCGCCATATCGATTTAAGGCGGAGCTCTTTATACGTTATGATAGTGTTGTTGGGGGTTTTTCATTTTCGTCTCAACCACAAGGAATAACACAAGCTTTTCCCGCTTTTAATAAAACCCCAGGAATACACATCGTGTTCTACCTACAACTATCTGTTTTTACCTCTTCTTCTTTTTTTTTTAATTTACCACGTATAGACAATATACCATATTCGACATACTGACGAGGCATTTACCCTAAAACCGGCTAATAATAGATGATTTGAGGAAATTTGGGCCATTAGTTTTATGTTAAATAAAAAGGATATTTTGGATAGTGTTCACCCCAGAAATTTTTCATACCTCATGCTGGTAGTAAAAATAGCATATAACCCCATAATTCACCCCTCTGTAAATTAATATTCATTCTTCCAAAGTTATTACACCATGCGAATATTTTAGCGTGTGATGGGCAGGAGATAGGACGTTTGATGGTAATTGGAAAGTTCTTATAACTCAACAGGAATCTCTGAAATTTCTCAGCAATCTTTGTGTCAGTTGAAAATTAAAAAAGTTTCATGTCTCATTATCAAGTTCTCGAATTCATTTTATACATAATACATTTATACAGAGATTTTCTCTCCAACATTGAGGCCGCTGAACCTTTCTTCAACATTTTACCCAAGGGTATATTTTCTTAAAAAAAAAAGTTATTACCAAAATTCAATTTTTGTTGGGAGAACTGTTATTTTTTTATCCTTTGCAATAATTATTTCAACTCATAGACATGGTTAATCAAGAAAACCGTGCTTTAGATTGGATTATGTAATATGTCCAACAACCCAATTGTTGATAATTAAGAACACGTTAATTCAGAATATTACGAAATTTATCTTGATTTGATTACTTATTACGTGAATTAGAAAATTAGACTAATTGGATATTACTGCTCAAACTCCACAGAGAGAGCAATATAAATAATTTCTCAATTTTAAGTTATATATATTTTTTACTCCTTTGCCCCTAAGGGGCCATATTTATGAAAAAAATTGAAAATCTTAGATTAAGAGTTTGTTGACATCACGCTGTTTGGTTCTTATCGGTTCATAACCAATTCATTACCAGTTCATGACCAATTTGAACTGATTCAGATTTGTCATAAATTCCAAAAGACCCAACCAACCCAAAAATGACCTCATTTGGTTAATGAATATGATCTCTAGAGCCTTTTTGACCTTTGATTTTGAAAAATTGTTATTAGGAATAATTCAATGATATTTTTGTGTAGGGTAACTGAACCAAATTTCAGCATAATTGCTCATGCAAGCGACGAAGACTTAAATTTGAAATGTACTAATTGGGGTAAGTGTGCCAAATTCCGGCCAGCTCGCAATTCCGGCCACATTTTTTGTTCCTCGAATTTCCATGAATTTTTAATTTTTTACATACTCTGGAGATTATACAGTGCAAAAGAATAACAAAAAATGTAGCTTCGACAAACGAGATGACGTGATAAAGATATTGGAAGAATTCCCGAAGGGCAAGAAACTATGAGAATGAAGGTGGCCGAAATAGGGCACCAAAGCTATGTCAACATTTTTATTTATTTTAAAATATATTAAGAATGACTTTAGAGTAAATAAAGACGATAAACTGTCTACATGATTCCAAGCAACACTCTTAAAGTAGAAGGAATGAAAAAAATCAATTTCTATTAAAGATATTACATTTCAAACTAGAGATTTTGGTGCTTGCATGCAACTATGCCGAAATTTGGCACACTTACACTATATAGATTATATACTATCCAAAATGATTTTTTGTCAACTTCTTTTCAAGGAGTGTTACTTGGAACCTTATGGATAGTTTATCATCTTTGTTTTCTCTAAAAACGGTCTTAACCCATTCCTTACCATGGTATTATACATCATACGCAAATTGAGTGATTTTAGATGATTTATTCTTAGGCAATTGCTATCCGAATTGGTGTCGGGAATGAATGTTTAGTAACCTTAGTTCTTCAATTACTTGAGAAAAATACTCCGACAGGCCTACATCCCCTTTCCTGATTTGAATTCTAGTTGCCAATTGGTGTTCTTGGATAGTCACTCTATCTAAAGCAATAGAGTTTGTAATGAATTAATGCGCAGAAAATAAATTCAGTGACCGTTAAGACGTGTGTTTGACAGAGGCTCCCCGCGCCCCCATATGAGGTAAAAAAATTTTCTTTTCAAAAAATTCATCTTCTAATCTGTAGGAAACTAATCCCAAAATATGAACATTCTATCTATCTATTTCTGGTACATTGACTGAATGGGTTAATGAATTTTAAAATGAATAAAAATATAGACATAGCTTTGATTAATATTTCGCCTACTTTGATTATCATAATTTCTTGCCCTTCAGGAATTCCTCTTAAGTCTTTTTCACATCGTCACGTTCGTTGAAGCGAGTTTTTTGCATTGTATAATTTCTAGAGTATGCAAAAACTAAAAACTCAGGGAAATTTAAGGAACAAAAGAAGTGGCTGAAATTGCAAGCTGGCCGAAATTTGGTAGTTACCCTAACGAAAAGTTATGAAAGAAATGTCCGACTAGATAGGGTATTTGCATGTAATTCGGGACAGGTTATGTGTTGTAGGTTCATATTTTTAATACAAAATAAATCATTCTGTTATTTCCTTACCAGGAGTATTATTTGTAACAAGCGTAACAATCTTAACAAGCGTTCCAAAATGCAAACTGTACTGTCCAGTTACCCTAACCTCTAAAACGTATCCACAAATTAAAAAAAATATAGATATTTCGAATATTTCGATACATTTTCAAGCAATTCTAAAAAATATGGTTTTGGAGGGAAAGAGAAGTGACGAAAGGGAAATGAGGGACATATTACAAATTCTTGGTTCGATTTATGGAAGGGTTCTCGAAAATGACAAGTTGCTATCTCTAACCGTTTGGCTTCTAAAGGTGGCAATGGCCAGGCAGTTCAGACGGACAAACAGCGTGAAATTCTCAGTTTTCTAGATTAATTATAACATAAAATAATTCCTTCACATTTAATCATTTCTCAAAAGGGTAGAAAATACTAATTACTGACTCATTAACTTTTTAAAACTGTTATGAGAACGAATACTTTCACAAAAAAAAACACGAAGAACTTTTATATCCGGGAATAACGTACTTTCTAAGGGGGCGGTGTTGACAAGGTGTGATTTCCTGAGTATCCGCCTATTCGTAAATTATTTTTGTGATGATTGAACCGAATGGGGGTTAATGTAATTCTTCTTTTTTTAGCTTCTTCTCTCGTTTTTGCCCATTATTTCTATGGTTTGTAATTATTATGAGCTAGCCATTTTTTTACGTTGTTTTTTTTATAAGATTTATTTAAGAATCGTAAAATGTATCTGACCAAGAGCTAAGAGTGGAAGGAGCAGGGAGGGCAAGTTTGCCCCACCCCCTGCACGATACTCAATAGATTAGATTTTAAAAGAAAAAAGCATTGGGGAGACCGGAGAAGAATTAGCCACGTATAGTATTAGATGGTGGTATTTTGTAGTTTGTCTTCGAAGGAATATTGAGGAAATCACTCTTTATTCTAAATCTATACTTCCCTTACTATTCATTGAAATATTTATCAGCCTCATACAAACATTTTTTGTACAAATTACACGCAATCAAAACTTTCATTTGGTGGCTAATCTACCCCGGTCTCCCCTAACACTAAAAATAATTCAAAATCAGTAAGATTTAGCTCACCTTAGGGGCATTCACTTCGAAAAAAGCGCTTTTACTGGCTTGAAAGCTTTTTAAAAAGTTCAAAAGGTTCAAAGTCATTCAATTTGGATTAAAAAGGGATTTATGGTATTTTTTTAGGAAATGTTGCACAAAATTTCATATTAAAACCTTCAAAATGGATTTCTGAGAGGATTTTTTAGGAGTTATTGATCAATTTTTCTTAAAGAAACTTGTAATGCTGCTAATGCTGTCTTAGAAGGGCTCTTATTAGCTTTAATCTTTCCACATCTGGTTACAAATTAACCAAAATCAGTGCAGTATTAAGTTTTTAGGTTATTTGAAAAAATAATATCAGAAAAACTTTTCGAAATTCTAAAGAACATTTGCTATTAAATTTTGATAAACAAATCTTTTTTCTGGCCAAAGCCAGAAAAAAGATTTGTGGGGAAAGGACTGATTAAGCGACGACTCTCATCTTGTTGAAAATCTGTGTGAAGTCATATTAACAGGAGATTTCTTGGCACAATAATGGCTTTGGAGGAACTTAGCAAATTACTCTCGATACTGATGCTTCACTCGCGTACAAGTTTATCACTAAATTACTGTACTTATTCTATTTTTTTTGGCCACAAATAATTATTAATTACCGAGTGAATAAATTTAATAAGAATAATTTTCTTCAAAAGACTACTTGTTTAACTACAATAAAATTGAAATTAATGAGCAATTTTAACATTTTAATTTGCTGAAATCAAATGTAATTGAGCAACCACATTTATGCTAATTTAGCGTGTTTAAAGATGTTTTGGTGAGCCAAGCATTAGTTTACATCGTTTATATCAATAAATGAACGAAAATGTATCAATTGAAATGACTTTTAATGCAAAATAACGCATAGGAACAATTCATCTTAAAAATAAATTGAATTTACAAATTGAAAAAATCTAGTGTGATAGCACGGTTACACGTTTTGTTATGTCTATCTAATTCTTTCGCAACCCAAAATTCAATTGAGCTAAATTGAATTTGTATGATGTTTAAAAGAATAAAGAAGAATGTGAAAGAATGAGATGAACATAATGCAAAGCGTGTGAGAAACACAGGGATTCGAATTTAGTCTTCATGAAATTTTTCTGAACTAAAAAGTGTGCTGGATACAGTTGGTAAATTTCAAGAAATTTCATGAATTTCCGCCTAAAGTAGGTGGCGTGGCGACTGCTATGAAATTTCTGAAATTTTACCATCTCTAGTGCTGGAGTCATTATGGCTCAGCTACACATTTTAGACCAGGAAATTTTCATGTGATCGAAATTCTCATCCCTTTCTTTCTTAAAAGCTTTGCATACGTCTATCTCATTCCTTCGTACTCTTCTTCTTTTTTTAAACATCATAACAAATTCAATTTAGCTCGAATTTGGAGTGCGAAAGAATGAGATAGACATGGGTCCCGGTCAAAATCCCGAAAGCCAAAATACCGAATTCTTAAAAGTGTCATAGCTACTCCCACGATTGCACCCGCGCCTGCTGGAGGCAAAGGGAAATCTTCTGTATCTTGGGAAATTATTCTGAACATTTTTCTCGATATAATTTAATTCCTTTCACGATTTTGAACATTCGGGATTTTGGCTTTCGGGATTTTGGCTTTCGGGATTTTGGCGTTCGGGATTTTGGCTTTCGGGATTTTGGCTGCCACCGATAGACATATACAAAGCGTTCGAGAAAGAAAGGGATGTGAATTTTGATTCCATGAAATTTTCCTGATCTAAAATAAATCCTCTAAAATCTGGATCTAAAATCCATAAGCTTGTATGGGAATGGGCCTATCACAGGGCATTTTTTTAGTAATTTCGTCTTGCGATTGTTTAAAGTTCTTGGTTCTCTTGGTTCAACAAAAATGTATTACACCGAATTAAATACTTGATGGCTCCGGCACACCTTTTAGGTCAAGAAAATTTCATGAATTCGAATTTTGGATCCCTTTCTTTCTAACATGTTTTTCATATTTCTATCTCATTCTCTCGCACTCTTCTTCTCTTAAACATCACTCTAAAATCAATTTAGCTCAATCGAATTTGGTATGCGAAAGAATGAGATAGTCATATGCAAAACTTGTGAGAAAGAAAGGGTTTCGAATTTCACCTTCATGAAATTTTCCTGATCTAAAAGGTGTGCCAGAGTCATGAGTATCTATATCTAAATTAATGGCTCCGGCATACCTTTTAGATCAGGAAAATTTCATAAAGTCAAAATTTATATCCCTTACTTTCTCTCAAGATCTGCATATGTCTATCCTACTCTTCGCACTCTTCTTCTTCTTTTGAACATCACACTAAATTAAATTTAGTTCAGTCCAATTTCGAGTCCGGGAGAGTGGAAAAGGCGTATACAAATCTTTTTAGAAAGAAAAGGACGCGAATTTTGATTTCATGAAATTTTACCTTGTGCCGGAGGCATAAGAATCTTGCAATGAAATTTTCTTTTCCATATAAAATTCTAAAAATACTCTCTAATTCTAATGTAAAGTTACCTTTTGTTCTATCCGTAGAGTGATTAAATTAATTAACAAAATGTTCTATAGAAAATAACTTCTCCAATGGGAATAATTATGCTCTTTTATGGAAGTACTACTTATCTTTGCAATCTATAGAGCAAATAATTGATCTCAATCATTATAGTTTATGAAGATAAAGCGGAACATTAGAGGCCACAGACCATAATACAAAATGCATTGAAAAAATATTTTATTTTTTGCATCTTGCATCACACTTTCTAACTTATTGGTATTTTACTATCATTAGCACGGCATTGAGCATTGATGCTTTTACCGCTTTTACCGTCGATTAGGAGATTGAAGAATAGCGTGATAGAATTTTATAAAATGCATTTTCTTCCAGGAATAATATAAAAAATAGTTTTAATAATGAATAATTTGCCTTGGAGGTAAAATGCGCGCGGAAAAAAGTTAAAGATGTTCATTTATGTTTGCAATGGGTGATTGGACACTCAAAAATTGCAAATTGCATGACTGTATTATGAATTTTATAGACAAATTTGATACTTGTGTTCCTAATACATCAACTAACATTAGAATTTTGATATAATTTCTCTTTAATTGCTGAAAATATTGCAGATAAAAAGGTACAGTAAAGAACTAACCTTACTTTTCGTTGAAACTCAATTTTCAGGCAGAAAATGCTGATTTATCACAGTGACTTTATCTCAAAACCAAAGTTTATTATTTATTCTTGTTTCATGACACTGAAAATTTGTAAAAATATTGCAAAAACCACTGTTTTATTGATTTTTTTACGAGGAGTTTAATTTTTGTTTATGTGCACACGTGTTTTGAACTTGACGTTTTTGACAGCTGTTTGTTTTCAAAATTCCGGTTAATTTTGCACGCGAGAATTGTTTTTAGGTGTTTTTCTTAGTTTTTACTTGGTGAAAATGACTGAAGGCAAGCCAAGATTGTACATGAAGGAGTACAAAGTTGATCCTGATGCCAATGACTACGGATTTGACGATGATACTTGGAATTTTGAGAAGTTCAAAGAGAAATTCCGCATCAATATTGTGAGGTTAGGTTTACCTTTCTTTCCGGAAAGGAGGATTCCCTTTCAAAATTTCCCTTTTGCCTTCCAGCTACAAGAACATGGACATGGAATTTGATGTAATTGGAATGCATCCGGCTATTGTTAATGCATTTCGTCGAATAATGCTCAGTGAGATTCCTACAATGGCCATTGAAAAGGTTTACATCTACAACAATACGTCAATCATCCAGGATGAAGTTCTGGCCCATCGTCTGGGATTGATTCCTCTGCGAGCAGATGCCCGACTCTTTGAATATAAAGCCGACGAGGGTGATGAGGGCACGGAAAATGATACGCTGGAATATGAGCTGAAATTCAAGTACACAAAGAAGGGAAAGGATGGCCATAAAGATGCACAGACGGATAACTACATCAAAAACACCAGCGTGTATTCAAATCAGATAAAATGGTTGCCCAAGGGACGACAGGCGTCCCTGTACAAGGAAATTGACGTTGGTCCCATTCACGACGACATCCTCATTGCACGCATGCGACCAGGCCATGAGTTGGATCTGAAATTGGTGGCTGTCAAGGGCATTGGGCAAGATCATGCCAAATTTTCACCCGTAGCCACAGCCTACTATCGTCTACTTCCGGAAATCAAGCTCAATCGAACGGTGAGTGGATGCGATGCCAGATTGCTGAAGCAGTGCTTCTCGCCGGGAGTCATTGAGATTGATGATCAACAGAGGGCTTACGTGAAGAATGCCAGGTACGATTCCAACAGCCGCAATGTCTACCGGTATCCGCATCTCAGTGATGCCGTAACAATGTCTCGAGTTCAGAATCATTTTATCTTCAACGTCGAATCCGTGGGATCGCTGAAGCCTGACGAGATCTTCATAGAAGCCGTTAAATGTCTCAAGAGGAAGTGTAGAGTGTTCCTGGATGAAATATCAGAAGATAAATAAATTTATTAATTCACTAATCTTCTCTTTTAATCAAATAAATTCTGAAGATTCAGAAAATACAGATTTTTCAATTCCTACACTCAGAAAAAATCGGGTAAAAAGTCGAGTCCCTCGAATCGGTGTTAAAATCAACCCTCATTTCTATCGATCGACTTTGGAGTTGATTTTACTTCTTTTTTTTTTAAATTACGGTGGCAGCATTACAGTACACCCTCGCTAATTCGGCTCTTTTAAGATCGGGCTACATTTTAATTCGGGCGGCAGTTAAATTTCGAAAAAAAGTTTGTTGACATTTTCCAAGTTCGATTATCAAATGAAGCAAATACAGTAGAGTCTCCTAAATTCGAACGCTCGGGGGGTATTTTTGACATTTCTCACCTCCCAAATTCGAACGATTTATTCAAAACTAACGAAATTTGTGTGAGATTGAATTGCACTTTGAATCAAATTCTCGTGCTTTCCCGCAAGTTTTAGTGATAACATACTTCCTTTTCATTTTGTACGATAATAATGTATGTAAACATTCAGGAAGAAGCACATATATATGATTTTCATTCACCTAGAAATACGAACTTTCTAACATAACCTCACAATTGACATTTTGAATCCAAACGGCGTTCGAATTTGAGAGATTCAGATTTGAGAGACTCTACTGTATGCTCAAATTTGTCATGATTTGTCTTAGTTTTCATGTGATTTTGCATTATTAAGAAGTTTTCATGAAATTCATAATAGCAATGAGCATGCAAACTCAATATGAGAAATACAGATAAACGAAAAATCGTTGTATTTCAAAAAAATTGACGCCCGAATTTCTCTCTAATATTTGAGAGTCTACTGTACTTGTGACCTCTGTCTTATGCTTATGACCACCTCGCAAAATAACTTTACAGTGGCACAAAATGTTTTCTAATAACCTCAAAATTAAAGATATTTATTGTGTTATGATAGCGCATCGCATTTTTTTTTACTTTTGGAAGCATTTTCTGACAAAAATTGCGACGAAAGCCATAAGTGAAGACAGGCCACGGGTAATACTGCCACCCTACCTGTATTTTTTAAAATAAAAATTACTTTTTTGGATAATCGAAAAAACTGTAAAGGAAAATGGCAACGCATTTTATAGGCAATAGTGTATAATGAAAAACTTCCTGAGCCTTTGAGACGATATTCGCCGGGAGTCTTTGTAAAAACGTCTTTATCCTTTCGAAAAAATAGTATTTTGGCATTGAATTACTCGAAATCAGTTAAATGAATCTTCATGAAATTCGGTACGGGGTTAGCGCACGGCTTAAATTTTTAATTCATGCATACTACGCCCTTCCTCCATCCCTCCTTCTAGAAGTCCTCTTACAAAATCAGGACTTTTTTCATCATAATTCCTCTATGAAGAGGAGTAGAAATCAGAAACTTGACATGGGATTAAGTATCGATAGCAATCCTCCTTTTTTGGGCTGATGCCTGTGTCTATTTTGGGCTTTAGAGCTTTCAAACTTATGTATCAAACTCAAGGTCCCCTAACCAACCTGACCCGAGCTATAAGGATTCAAAAAAAATTCTTAAAAGCCATAACTCCGGTTCTAATTGTCAGAAATTAACAAATACAGTAGACTCTTCGTTATCCGGCTGACTGGAGGACAAAATTTAGGTTTTTTGAATGATCAACTGTTTTTCTATTTTGTGCTGTGTGAATTTATTTTCTGTTTGATAAAGAACAAGAGAATTTTCTTCATGGTGTGCTTGTTTCATTTTTTATCACAATTATGTATTAAAAACTTCGATACAATGATGATAATATTTTAATTCACTATGGAGAAACTTCATGTTTAGTAAAAATAATTTTGAATACATCAACCGCCAGTGTTTGGCAGCTGTCACCCGGATAACGAAATGCCGGATAACGAAGAGTTGAGCGTAAAGGAGTTTTGAAAAGCTATCATGAAATACACTTCCCTAATGACTTCGGAAGTTCGTAAAACCACCGCTAGAGGCACTATTATTAAAAAGATTTTTATGAATTTGCTTAGTTATAAATACAATACAAATTGTTTGAAATCCAACGATTTTTTTTGTTTATATTGAAAATTTATGGACTGAATCCTAACCTGACTGAAACTAAATTCTCTCTAAACATGCGTACTGTCCAAAAAAGTTACAGTGAGAAAGAATTACAGTAGATAGAGCACATTTGCTTTATCAAAAGACCCCAAAATGGAGACAATATGTCAGCAAAATTTTTAAAATTCAACTGTCTCACGGACTTATTTATGTCACCCGGACAAAAAATCCACGGATAAGCGAGAATCTACTGTAATTCAAAAACTCCATTGCGCATCGAGCTCAAATTTTATTCAAACAAAAGAAAATCGCCATTGTTCAAGTTAACCAAATTTTAGAGTGTTTTAGTCTAGGCTACGAAATTTCTCATAAAACGCGTAAAGCGGTGTACAACTTTCTAAAACATTTGAACTTCGTAGGATCAATACTAGGGGTGCCACAGTCGAAAAACTTATTTTCATACATAAACTCAATTATTTCAACTCTTGCTCAACCGATTTTGAGGATTGTTTCGGCATTATTGTAGAGGACATTTATATCTATATTTCGTCTAAACGTCATTTTTTTGCTCCTCAAATCTGAATCTCTCAAATTCGAACGACGTTTGGATTCAAAATATCAATTGTGGGGTTATATTAAAAAAATTCGTATTCTGCAGAAGATTATTCATTATTGATTATTGAAGATTCTGAAGAAGAATCATGTGCTTCTTCCTGAATGCTTACATACATTATCTTCATATAAAATGAAAAGGAAGTATGTTACCACTTACCATTAAGACTTGTGAGAAAGTACGGGAATTTGATAAAGTACAATTTAATCTCACATAAATTTCGTTAGTTTTGAGAATATCGTTCGAAATTTGGGAGGTGAGAAATGTCAAAAATACCTCCCGAGCGTTCGAATTTAGAAGACTTTACTTGACGATCTTAGCTACCAAGCAACCGATAAAAGAATAAGTTTTGCGGCAAACTTGTAGAGGTGATTCTGGTCTCTATTCCATTATCATTTTTCTATCAGTTAATTTACGTCCTAGATAAGGGAAGAGCACCATGGATCGGAATGTTAAGAGACATGCTCCATATTTAATTGAAAATAAAAGGCCCAAATCACTTTTTGGTATTTTTGTTTTTGCTAAATGGTCTATTAATTATTAATTTAACTATATCTGTGCATTTCATTTTTAAATATTCACTATAAAGTAATAAAAAATAGATGTTATTGCAAACTTGCACTCTGTACCTCGGATCGTCACGAATTTAATCAAGTGTCTCACTGAAAATTGGTTTTATAAATTAAATCTGAGTTGTTGCAGTGCATTTTTGTGAGAGTTAAATGGTAAAAACTAGCTAATTTGTTTTTAAATCATTTTATTTGGAGCAACGACACGGTATTAACCACTTTTTCCTATTTTGGGCATTATTGCAGTTGATTTTCAATGAAGCTGATCAAATTGCGATACAAAATGTTACTTTTTTAAAATTATTTTTGTTATATATATTTAATATTTCATCTCAATATTATTTAAATTTTAGAAGAATACCTCAAAATAAGTTCCTGTAGCGCATAAAATATTTTTTTTAATAGAACTTCGCAATATTATAAGGAATTGTATGTATATAAAAGATAAAAATTGTTATATGAAGCAGAAACATATAAGTTGGCGTATCTTATGATAGTTTCTATAAAATAATTGTGATTCTAGTTTCAATTAAAGCTTCTGGACTAAAATTTTGTATGTTGCTTGTTTTCTAAGAAATATTTTCAATATCGATCGCATTTTCAGACAATCTTGCTGAATATTTTGTCTGAAAGTAAAGTATAGGGATATACATCCTGCAAAAGACATCACTGATGAATAATTCAGTGATTCTCGATGGTTTGGAGATGAAAAATCATTTCACAAAATTGAACATTTCACCCTCCAACGGAAAATCACCATTTGAAATTCAAAATATTTGAACGCGTTCGGGCATTTTCTTGCACTTTTGCAGAGGGCGCTAGTATAGCAAATTCACCACTTGCTTGTAGGAATTCCGTCTGTTTGCACGGTAAAAGAAAATTCCAACAGACTAGTGTATTCGCTCTCACGTTACGGCTTTAAACACTAGCGCTATCAACGGAGAAAGCGCAAAACATTCAGTTAGGCTTCTATATTTTTTACACAATGTTGAAGACACTTTTAGAGAAAATAGTAGAAATATTTTCTTAGAACTACAAATTGACATCTCTTACTGTTCTCTCTCCAAATAAAAAACATTTACTAATTGCCTTCAATGCAAAGCTTTTCTTGCAAAATTATGCTGTGTAAAAAATTGTACAGAAAACTCTCTCTCAAATGGGCATTTGGGGCAAAATGTCATCCGGTTTAGCGATAGAATTGAGAGTCAAAGCCTTTGTAAATTCCACAAAAAGCGCTCAATTATAAAGAATCACGATAAAATAGGAAGAACTACAGCGAATTTGAGCGAATTAGCTTCATAATTAAACGTGAAAATTGTCAACAAAATTTTTCGCCCGATTGAAAAAGAGCCGATTGAGTCTACTGTAATATTTAAAAAAAAAAAAATTGATTCTACACCTGAAAAGTGTTACCGACGAAAAAAGTTTTTAGTACCCTGTTTTTTCTGAGTGTATAAATTTAGATTCTAAAAAAGGGATTGCAAGGTTTTGTTGAGCTTACCTTAAATCTTAATTTAGATGGATATAAAATCGTTTTGATGGATTCCAATGGCTTGATCATCATCCAGGAATGTTGATAGTGGGAATTGGTCAACAGCTGGAAGCGGCGTTTCTTCCGATTTGTGCGTCTTCATGTGAGCCTTTAGGGTGCTCTTCTGCCGGAAGGGTCTCTGGCACGTGGGGCAACTGAATGGGCGTTCTCCTGTGTGCGTCAATCTGTGCTGCTTTAGAACTTTGTTGTGGGCAAATTTGAGGGGACAGGAAGTGCAGGCATAAGGCCGAGATCCCGTGTGAAATCTCATGTGGACCGCCAAATGACTCTTGGTCTTGTAGCTCTTCTCGCAATCCGCCACTGAGCACCGAAAAGGCTTGACGCCCGTGTGACTGCGAGTGTGAGTGGTGAGTTCCGGAGAAGTGGTAAAGCACTTTCCGCAGAGGGAACACTTGAAATTCTTGATGCCATTGTGCCGGAGTTGATGATTCTTCAGCATTACCTGATTCTTGAAGGTTTTACTGCAAATGCTGCAGGCAAATGGTTTATCCGTCGAATGGGACAATTGATGACTCTGCAAACCATGAGCCCGGATGAAGGATTTGCCACAGATATCACAGACATATCTCCGGATGTTCTTGTGGACTTTTGTGTGGAGACTGAGGGATGTGGCATATTTGTAACTTTTTCCACAGGTCTGACAGGTAAATTGCTTAAGATCGTTGTGCTTCACTCGATGACGTCGAAGGGCTCGAAGATTTGTGAATTCCTTCTCACAGATCTTGCACACTTCCGGCTTAAGGCCACGATGTTCCCGGAGATGGGCTTCGTAGCGATCTTCATTGCGAAAATTCTTCTTGCACATCTCACAGTGATACTGCTTGGAAGATACTTTGGATTTCTTCTTTTTTGCCTTCTTTTGTTCCTTTTCCGCGGAATTGTCATTAGTCTCGCTCTGGAATGCCTCGGAAACTTCCTGGATTTCCCTTGGACTGTCTTTTTTCACATCCAAGTCGATTTCTGAGAGGATAACACTGTCAAGATCGTGAATTTCTGTGGAATTGGTCGTGAAAGTAAAAACAAGAGCTGCCTCACTTTCTGGATCATCAATATTTGACCCTTCCGGAACTTCCTGATGGATCAATTTCAGCAGGATCTCATTCGAATGTTCACATTGTTTCTTGAAATCATACCAATTATTGCACTTTTCCATGCACTCTATGCATAAGCTAGCAGGAAGACCATCTTGTTCTGTGATCTGAAATCCCGGAAGAACAGAAATTCAGTAAAATATGCTACAATCCTTGTGGAAGACAAGGCAAAAGCAGGACTCACCGAAATGTTGGTGCATGATTGAAATTTTTCAGCATTGCTAGATCCTTCAGATAAGGCAAATGTTATGTTATTAATAGTGTCCAGATTCATAAGACAGCCACGGCACAAATTGGCAAAAGTCCTCCTCTCTATTTTGTCCATTTTCCGCACACGGGAGAAAAAAGTGAAAGTCCGGAAAACCAAAACAAATCTAGTACTACAATTCCCGCCGTCAAAACAAAAAACCTAACCTCAAAACAGTGTTGCCAACCCTAGGAAATTTTCCCTATATTTAGGAGATTCGAGTGGACATTTAGGTCCGAAAATTTTGATCTAGAGGAGTTAGGAGAATTATTTAGGAGAATATTTTTTTTTTTTAGAAATAGTCGAAATTATATATAAAATTTATCAGAAAAATTGCGACAAGCACAATCTAACATGAAAAAACAACAGCATTTTCAAACGAAACTTTCGCTTGAATTAAAGACTATCACATTGGAGCTGATTTCATTAAAAACCATATCAATTTTTTATTTGAAAGAAAAATTCACATTTTTGAAGCAATTTTTTGAAGAAAAATGCCTCCACATCGGGTTTTTTCCCATCAAAATTTTTTGATAGATTGCTATCCTTTCCCAGGTTTCTTGCTCTTCTTGAAATTGTTTTTTCAAGAAAATTTCGTCAGTTAAATCAGCATTTATCGTAACTTCATTTTTGTGATTTTGAGATATATACATATTTGGAATCAGCGTAATTTTGTTTATTGAACGCACTTGTGAAAAAGAAACTTTTATAAGCCCAATAAAAATTATTTTAAACAAAAATTATCGTAAGTGCTCATAAATTAAGAAAAATTTATCAGAATTTGTCGTAACTTCCATTTTTGGGGAAGTTACGACAAATTTCCATACAAAATTTTCAATAATCAGCATTTGCCGTAATTTTTTTTTGCTCGTTTGCGTGGCTTGTAATTTGCAGCAAAATTGCAATATTTCTCAATAAAACGTTTACAAACTCTTCCAAATATCGAAAGACAGTGCGAATATTGTAACATGAAATTATTTCAATTCAATATTAGCGAGAAAAAAGTGAGAAAAATCCCTACCCATCTGTCATTAATTCAAAACAAAACAAGCGACGTGGCGCACAAAATTTATTCAATAAAACTTATGAAATAAAAGCTTTTAGGGATAGGGATAACAGTATTATTGACTGTCAAATAAAGGCGCTTATTATCACTAGAATAATTCAAATTGATCTAATGCATTTTAGAAAATTGTCGTAACTTCCAAGATCTCCATACATTGGACGTTACAGCTTTACAAACGATGGAAGTTACGATAAAATATTATTGTGTTTCTTCTAACATATTTCTCAATATTGCTGCTTTTAAATAATTTTATAAAGATTTTCCCGAGTTAACTTACAGTTTATTGGTGCCACTTTTATTATTTAGACTCAAAAGTATCGCATTCGGGGCTCATTTTAAGAGAAATAATATTGAACTGATGAAAATTTCGTCTCCTGAAAAGTTGTCAAAAGGAAGTTACGACAAATGCTGATTTAACTGACGATAAGTATAACCTTTCGTGAGTTTCCATAAAATTTGGCAATTAAGCGACGCCGATTCATTCCACCAGTATCTCTGGACGATTTCCCACCTTTCAACTTTTTGTAATTTGCCATTTTACCCTAAATTATGAATTATCAAAAAACAGATTATTTCTTGTTATTTATCATCACTCTTATACACATATACTTACCAATAACAACTTTAAAAATGTACAAATGCACCATTTGCCTCTCAAATGACATAAGCTCATAATGTAACCGGTTAACATTAAGTTGGTTGCATGTTTTGACTATTTTAAATTACTTTTTTAAATGAGGCAACAAACTTTTGATTTGTCAAAAATGGCCAACTTTTGGAAAAGAATTATTTTTGATACGAAATAAAATTAAATATTTTTTTTTGAAAAATATAATTAATAACTACGGATTACAGGGAACTCATCTGCAAAAAGAAAAATTTTAAAAAGTATTTTTTTCTATCATTTTTTTCACTTGTTTTCTCAAAAATGCATCAGGCAACAAACTATTGACACTCACTGTAATTATAAAACTGACTGGTTTTATTTGCAGAGAGATTTTATAAAAAAAATTAAAATAAATAGATGCTTTCTACTTTCAGAATTTTGCATAAAAAAATTATACGAAAAAAGTTAGGTTTTTGTCGTGGAAAAGCAATCGAATTTTATTAAAAAATGATAATAATAAAAATAGGGATAATCATACGAACCACTTAACTATATCCTTCTATTCCGTATTCTGATAAACCAACAAAAATTATTTTGTTTTCCATCCACCAGTATAAAATTGCATGTGGAAATTATTAAGGATATACGCACGCAATAAAAATAAATATTCTTGACAAGGCAATACTCCCGGGACCCGGGACTCCCGGTGATTATTCAAATTCAAAAATTTCAAATTTAGGAGATTTTTGGGAGATTTGAGCATCTCAGGAGGAACTGTCACCGAAGTGTTGGCAACACTGTTCCCGCCGTCAAAACAAAAAACCTAACCTCAAAAAACGTCTTCGAAACGTTTGGGTTTGGAAGTTCTGTGTGAAAGTGTATAGAGAATCTTGTGAAAATGGGTGAAAAGAGGAAAAATATGGAAGATGAAATGTCCAGGTAGATAGTAGAAATCTTTCTTTTTGCCTGGATAATTGAAAATTCCGTAATTTTTGCAGATTTGAGGCAGAAATCGCCACTCCGCCTGTGAATATGTTCATCCCAAGTCAAGTTAAACAGCAGCCCATCATCAATTCCAGCACCTACAGCCAGGTTCAGCAGAAGCTCTCTAGTGTACCTCCTCCACCTGTCCCCCCAATGATAATTCCCCCCTTCACACCGCCCGTGGTGGCTCAGCCACAGCAAATTGAGAAATCCTACTCGACTGAGCCGACGCCCGTTGTCCTCAGTAGTGCCCCAAAATTGTACACAAATCGCCCATCACCGAGTGTCTCAGCTCCAGCACAGCCTGCTGTCATGGATATCTCCTCGCTTCAGTTCGAGGTGACGACAAAACTGAAGAAATTGAAAACAGAAAAGCCTTCCGGACCAAATCCCATCGCCGAGGCTGCAATTCAGGCAGCCAAGGCATCGTCAGCCCTACAAAATTTTGGTCATGAAGATCGCAAGGGGAAGAAGAATAGAAAGACAATCCGAATGGCGGGGGGACAGGTGTGGGAAGATCCATCTTTGGCAGATTGGCCAGATGATGATTTTAGAATATTCTGCGGTGACTTGGGCAACGATGTCAATGATGAACTACTCACGAGAACCTTCAACAAATACCCATCCTTCCAAAAAGCCAAAGTCCTTCGAGACAAACGCACGGGCAAGAGCAAAGGATTTGGCTTTATCAGTTTCAAGGAACCTCAAGATTTCATTCGCGCCATGAAAGAGATGGATGGTAAGTTTCTCTCTTTTTTTTTATTTATTTAATTTCTACACAGCTGCCCTGTAAAATGTGAAGAGAGAGATGTGATCTTAGCCAAGGGGGCCCCAGCCGTAGGAGACAAATAGATGGGGAACTGTGTGATTTCTCCGGGATTGATTGGTCTTGCGATGGGTAATTTTGGCATTGTCAAAGGGATCAGGTTGGGATTTGCCTTGGTAGGGGCCAGAAAGGAGGGTGAACTGCTTCGATTGGGAGGTTTTGGGTGGATCCATTTCCTTCTGCTGCATCTGCTGCGTTTGAGTGTATCGATTCAGGTAGAACATTGGGTAGGGCATTCCAGAAGCTCCCCAGCCGCGAGACATGAATAAATCCTTCTTATCAACTGCCAAGTCCAGAATGGGCACATATTCGGCTTCAGTCCAGGACGCCATCAACCCAAGAATTGCAATGCCAAAGAGAAGCTTCATGATCAAATCTACGAGAAATAGAAAGAAAATATACAGTAGACTCTCTCTCAATTGGGCATTTGGGGCAAAATGTCATCCGGTTTATCAATAGTTTTGGGCGTCAAAGCCTTTGTAAATTCCACAAAAAGCGCTCAATTATAAAGAATCACGATAAAATAAGAAGAACTACAGTGAATTTGAGCAAAAATTTTTCGCCCCATTGAAAAACAGCCGATTGAGCGAGAGTCTACTGTAAGTATTTAGGGGAAAGTGCCTTTGCTTCGTACGATGACAAATTTTTCCTATACTTCTCAAAAAATGCAGTTTTAGCGCACCCATCCCGTCAAATAATATCTGCAGATATCTTTAAGATTTCTGTAGAGAAAATCTACACCTCTACAGAATATCTGCAGATAAATTCTGTAGATATTCTTACGAATTTTATTTGGGCTTGGGACAAAATTCGTCAGAATATTTCGGCAGATTTTCTGACGAATCTCTAAACGAATTTCTGTAGATATTCTGTAGATTTTTTCTACATTCCAGACTTTCCAGACAAGATGTGTCAGAAGAGATGGAAAAATTTTTCACTGAAGTTTGCAAAATTCTATAGAGTTATTCTTAGTGATATCACGGTGTTTATATAAAATAAAGAATTCTGCGACGCCGTGTTACAAGTAGAGAAAAGTGAAGTGAAAACTTTAAACAGAGTGTCGACCAAAATTTCGTGTTTTTGTATCATTCGATTGGCGATTTTTAAGAAATTAGTTTTTGCTCGCAGTTTTTTTACTTATCTAAAATTTGTACTCGGTAATACTTGTTAAGCAGAGCATACCATTTTCTTTATAACTTCTACAGTTTCTTCATAAATCAACAATATTTTTGTGAAGTAATGGAGGTTATGCTATGCAGATTTTCTAGGGAGAAATTCTGCCGAGAATCTGCAGATTTTCTCTGAATGTACTAGAATATACCGTTAAAATTCAAAAAAACCTCCGAGTAAAATCGGCAGGTAGAGCAATGATTTGACGGGATCTTTTAAAAAGTAGGGGAAGGTTGCCCGGTTTTTATTAAAATATATTGCATAGTCGCATTTGTTCAGAAACATAGAAAAAATCGGGAAAATTTAGTCATTACGAAGCTTGGGATCGTACGAAGCATGGGCACTTTCTACTTTAACGCTGGGAGAACTTTTTTCGTCAAAAATTGCATTTTTGACGGAATTTTGACGTTTCCACCTAAATATTTTTCTTGAGACAATGGAGACTATGCAGATTTCCTATACAGAAATTCTGCAGAGAATCTGCAAAAAATCCTGTCGAAAATCTACAAATTTTCTCTGAATGTACTAGAATATACCGTTACAATTCAAAAAACGTCCGCGTAAAATCGGCAGATAGAGCAATGATTTGACGGGAAAATTCCTCGGAATTTTCCAGTATTTTTTTCTTGAAAAAATCCATGGAAATTTTCCATAATAGATTCCAAGGAAAATTTGATGGATTTATGCTGGATTTTTTTCTGTGGAATATATCCATGGAATATTCGTGGAATTTCTGTGGATTTTTCCACCAAAATAAAATGGAGAAAAAATGAAGCTGTCACATGCACCTCGTGATTTTACTTCCGAATATTAAAGAAATAACAAAGATTACGAGGATTATAATATGTTTTACTAAACCAGCAATAACGAATTAATACTTTGAGCGATAAAAAAATATTTCACAAAAAAAAAAATTTTCCTAAAAAATTAAATGACATAAAAACAGTATTATATTTTAGGCTGGTGGCCTATTTAATGTAATCACTTCACTATTATGTACACGAAACGCAGTGTCGCATAATTAATTATATTATAATTCGTCGCAGGAGTCACTAAAAATGTTTGCGGAAGGTTTGGAAATAAATTATTCACGTTGTCACAACACCATTTTATTTGTTTGACATTCGAGAAAAATAGTGGAAAAAACCATGGGAAAGCCTGTGGAAAGATAGTGGAATTTTCCATAGGATTTTTCCAGCTTATCCCGCGAACGTTTCACATGTGAGTTTCCATATAAATATTCCGCGGAATTCAACGCTGGAATTCCAGTGGTTCGTACTTGAAATTCCATGGACAGCTATGATTCCAATTGAATTACCGGCTCCAAATTCCATGGAAAACTTAGTGGAATTTTTGCGTCAAATTCCGCGGTTTTTTGCAATTTGGACGCTAGTTTTCCACTGGAATTTCCGCGGAATTTTGCTATGAACTGGAGAGTCATCTATCAGACAAACACTCAGTTGTTTCCTTTTGAGTTGAAAATATTGCTACCATATCGTACATTTGAGCATGTCTACACGGTAAAAAATATCGGCACATATTTGTTCCAAAAATTAGCTCGTCCACGGACACCACAATTTTTGGCACATTCTTGTTCATTTTACGAGACTCAAAAAGAAACCCAATATTAGTAACGGATTTGTTCTAAAAAATAGCTCGTCTGGTATAAAATCGTATCCCTCCTCACACTCAGTCACCCGTCACCAACGAAGCGAGGAGGACGCCAAATCTGTGGCAATTTTCGTGCTACATGGTTTCACTTTTTAATTCGAGATTCCCTTCCCCTCCCTCCTGCTGCCAGCACTCGCATATGATTTCGTCATGCACGCGTCTGTATAAAACACTCTCACGTTGATTATTATTTGATGCTCCTTATGAACTTTCGCCACCGAAATCCATCTCGACTGAAGTATAGGCCTTAACTGTAAGGCGAAATCACTTACATAAATCTGTTCCCGAAATTGGGAACAAAAAGATTCCCCATATGAGTAACAATTTCGTTCCAAAAATTACCTCGTCGACAGACACCGAAAATTTTTGGAATAAATATGTTACAGATGTAGGAATAATATTGTTATAAATTCCATTCCAACTTTCAGGAACAAATTTGTATAAAATGGAATCACGTCAAATTTGTAGACATTCCACCGTATCAAAACGGTTCCAAAAGAAAACTCTAACAAAATTGTAACTATATTTCGTAGCAAAACTGTAAAGAAAACTTTTTGGAACAAACAAATATATTCTCTAGGTACAAATTCATTCCAAAAAAAAAATGTTCCAGGGAAAACTTGTTCCAATATTTTGGTCAGTGTCCAAAAATTTTTGCAGTGTACCTCGCAAGAATTATAGCATTAGGGCGAAAAACAAGTGTGGAATTTTAGAAATTATTTCCGTGAAGTCTTAGTTGGTAATGGAAATTATATTATACTCGGAATATTCAAAGGAAATTTTGAATCAATTTCCAGGGAATTCTCTGAGATATATTGTAAGAAAATACCTCGGATTTTCTTTTTCTTTTTTTCAAGGAAATCCACGCGAAAAAAAACTGATAACTCCGCAGAATTCCCAGCGAAATATTAGCGATTATTTTCACGAAAACTCATCCGGAAATATAGAAGATAAAGTCCATGGAGTTTTTCTGTTACTGTGAAACACTACGGTCGATCGGCTACTCTGGGACAGTCCAGACAATTTCTGCTCCCAATTGTAGAGGCCTTAATGAAAATTAATAGAGATAATTTTAAAGGGACAGATAATCCTAACCGGCTTATGTAGGTGAGATTCTTAACGTGAGCTAACTCGGAGTGCATGCAAATTCGATTTAGAGCTGAAATTGTGAGTCGCCATTCAGTTATCTTGAATCAAATTCGTGAAATTATACAAATTTTGTATTAAAACCAAAATATCAAGGATTTGGATGGAGTGACAGAAAAGTGATATATGGGTGAAATGTAGACCAGAATGTTCTCTATAATTTTGCCATAGAACATGATCTCATAGATTAATCAAAAGCCGAGATAAGCGCGGTTTTTTGTTTCTCAACTCGTTTTTTCGACCAGAGCGCCCCAAGTGTTCATTTCATGAACTTCAACGATATCAAAGAATTGTTGTATTTTGTGAAACCTTCCATTAAACCCTCTAACGGGTAAGACCGCCTCCAGGCGGTCTTCACAAAAATAACATTTACAGCGACAATAAAGGTTTTATTTATTTAAAAGTGCTATAGTGTCCTCGGTAATAGTCTTATAAACATATCTTGAAAGTTTGAACTCATTTTGATTCTTCGTTTGGTTGCTATTCCCAGTTTTGTGTGACAGGTCAGAGAAAAAGCAACAAAAAATATTTGTACAAAAAAACTCATTTCCAATTTCCATAAAAATACCAATTTAAAGTTATCTGACTAAAATAAATTTATTTTTTACTGAAAGATATGTCATTCTACTTTGTATATTTTATTTAAAAAATTTGCAAAAACTAAAAATGTGAATTTTAGAAGCAGAAAGAGCTTCAAAAAATTTTTATATTTTTCCACCTAGCTCCTAAACTAAAAGAGATAATGAAGTATGGATGGTTTTTTCGACTTTATTGGATCATAATTATCCTAGAAAATATTGTTTTAGAACTTTTCTTCGCGTATTAAAGAAAACACCGTTAGAGGGTTAAGAATCTCACCTACATAAGCTGATCTAGGCTTATCACTAACTTTTAAATAGATTCTCAAATGTTGGCTATTTTCTGACTTTTTGCGTTTACGTCAATAAATTTCATTTTCAAATAAAAAAAATACAGCACTTTCAAAAGTTGCAGTTCAATTGAGTCACTATCGTAATATCGTAAAATGAAACTAAATCGTGTAATAAATATTTAACCTTATTATAGAGATTATTGCGTGAAAAATCAATAATAGTAGAATTTACAAAAACAATTTAAAAACTTCTTGTGAAAATTAATTTTGTTTAATCCATTTTTTTGTGTATTATGCCCAACGCACAATAACTTTTATTTAGTAAACACGTTTTTGACATTTCAATGAGAGTGAGTGAGATCTAGATCTAGTCATCTCGCTCATTCTCATGGAAATTTTGAAAACATATTTACAAATAAAAGTTATTGTGCGCTGGTCATTATAAATTTGAAAATTTACGAACAAAATATGATTTTATCCCTTTACAATTTGAAAAATATTAAATTATACTCTAAATAAATGAAAACTCAGATTAGAGTGCACAATTCCAGTTATAATTAAATATCTACCCTAATTGTCGCATTTTTTTTTAAATATCACAAATTTTTTAAGGAAGGAGGGGGGGGTCATCGAAGACCGAAAAGTAATATCTCTTACAGTTTGACTTCTATCCTGGGAACAAACGGATTATAACTGCTTTTTCTTTTAGTTTCAAACAGTGAAAAAAATTAAGTGATTGAAGATGAATTAATTCAGTTCACTATGTTGCAATATTTAAGGGGAAGTGGGGTACTTTTGAACAAGGGCAGCTTTGAAATTGGACTTTTTCTTTTAGTTTTAAGTGGGAACTGAGTCTTATTATAATTTTATTTAGTTTCGCAATTGGTTTGTGAAGGTTGAATCATATCACGGTAAGAATGAGTTTCATTTAAAAACAGGAAAAAATACTATTTCAAAGCTGCCCTACTTCCCCTGTAGGTATTCCCGTCTATTTCTTTTTAACTTTTTTAACTTGCACATAAACACTTGATGCTCACTGTGTTTTTTTTTAATGAGCTAAATATAAATTAATTGAGCGGGAGTATTCGAAATTATTTTATCAACTCACTTTATCACTTGTTTTTCCTTTGTTTTTTTTTGTCTTAAAACAATTTTGCCAATTTTATTTTTGGATTTGTTTCCAGTAAATACTCCGGAATATTATTCACGAATTTGAGTAAGAACGTCTGTTCAATTCAAGTGACGAATATGGAATGAATGAGTGGAAGGGACGGATGAAGTGTTGGTGCTTGAATAGCTCAAAATTGCTCTTAGAATCATCTATGATTGCATGATGCTGAATGGTATTCTTGTGAGAAAGGAGAGATAAAAGATTTTCTCACAATTTCCTTCAGGATAAATTTGCTTTTTCAAGCGAACAAGAAGAACTGACGTTGCAAAGGTTTTAACTGCAAATAAAATAACTATTTCTCTGTTTTTTCTAAAAGTGAACAAAAAAGAAAGCACTTTTAGAAAAATCACATTTTCCTGACAAAGAAATTGCTTCAGAGTTTAAAGCTTTTGTGATTTTTTTTTGTGTAGGAATTCCACAAGAAATAAGCTGGCTTTTTAATTTGTCATGCAGTGAATCTTTAACCAAGAAACTTTTACTTGTTGAACGTGATTCAAAAGTTCTTTAAAGTTTAAAATTTTTGGAAGGGGAAAGGGAGAATCTGATAATCTCTTTCCATGATTAATCTTTTATGCAAAATATGAACAAATTTCACGTGTAATATGTTTTGGGAAGGTACCTTTGAAAGGGTGATTGTAATTGAGAGAAGAGCGCAATTAATACATTCTGTCTTTTATGATAATTGAAAATGTGTAGGATATGTCACAATCAAGACTCCGTATTATCACCTCTCCATGAGACTTAATTTGCGAATATTTTGTTGGATGCGTTGGATGTCTTTGACACACTCGTATTTACCGCACAAGTCATTCAACAATTTGTTAAAATGGATATCACCTTTGTACCTTACAAGTGCGTACTATTAGAAATTCTATTATTAGCTATATAATATTTATTTGCACTATTCCTGAAATTTTGTGTTTCAATTTAGAAAATCTACTCAGTTTTTATGTCCAATGAAGCATAGAGTGAGTCAATTGAACGGCAACTATTAAAAGTGCTATTAAAAAAAACTGGATCATTTTCCGAAGAGTGCTACTTAAACGCTTGTTTTGAGACTGATGAAATTCTTTTTTGCTTCTTCTAAATCCATAGAATTATTCACTGTTTCATTCATTCATTCATTTTCAACCGCTTATCCCTATTGGGGTCGCGGGCCCATGACATCCAAATTAGCAGCCCGCGCTTGTCGATCCTCCGCCACTTCAGGAAGATGTTCGGGTTCGATCCCGAGGCGTTCCAAGGCAAGATTCTGAATTTGATTCAGCCACCTTGTCCTAGGTCTGCCTCGAGGCCGAGGTCTCCTTACAATGGCTTGCATAGCTTTTCTGGGGAATCTTTCTTCATTCATGCGTTGAACATGTCCATACCATCGAAGTTGTGATCTCTCAACCCGAAGAAGCAGCTCCTCGACTCTTAGGTCCTCACGAACGGCCACATTCCTCACTCGATCTCTACGAGTGATTCCCTTAACCGCTCGAAGGTACCTCATCTCGGCAGCTTGTACTCGCGATCTTACCCTTTCGGTCATTACCCAAATCTCATGACCATAGGTGAGAATAGGAATGAACACAGCTTTAAAGACCGATAATTTAGCCGATCGACTAAGCTCGACCTTCCTCAGCACGCTTCTGCCAAGCTCCCTCATTACTGCAGAAGCCTGACCGATTCGCGACGAGAGTTCTGCCTCCATCCTACCATCACTCGTGAATAACACCCCGAGATACTTGAACTTCTCCACCTGTGTCAATGAGTCTCCACTAACATGTAGAGTGCATTCCACAGATTGTCGGGAAATCACCATTACTTCCGACTTACCCACGTTCACCTTCATACCTGTTTCGGCACAAACATTTACAAATCGGTCAAGTGTGCGCTGAAGCTCTTCTTCGGAAGATCCAAAAAGAACCAAATCATCTGCATAGAGGAGATGGCTCACCCTGAAATCCCCAATACGAATCGCATTCCGCCCCCGACTGCGTTCCATAATCTTGTCCATGTATATTATGAACAACAATGGTGATAGAACACACCCTTGACGCAGTCCAACACCCACTTGAAAACCTTCCGATTTGGATCCGTTTACACGAACACAGCTACTACAGTCTCTGTACAATGACTGAATGGCTCCTACCAATTCTTCATCCAGTCCGTACTCGTGCAGTACATCCCAAAGTTGTTCTCTCGGTACTCGGTCATATGCTTTTTCCAAATCTATGACACAAGCATAGAGTGGAATTGCATACTCCCAAGCCTTTTCGACAATCATCCTCAGGGTAAAAAGCTGATCCGTGGTGCTTCTACCAGGTCTGAAACCGCATTGTTCCTCACCCAGTCTGGGTTCGACTATTTCTCGGCATCTTCTCTCAAGGATTTTGGCATACACTTTGCCGGGCAAACTCAGAAGGGAAATTCCCCTATAATTGGAGCAATCTTTCTTGTTTCCCTTCTTGAATATGGGTACAATGACCCCAACTTGCCAGTCCTTTGGTGCTCTCCCACTTTGCCAAGCCACCTTAATGACACGCGTGAGCCAATTAACACCCACTATACCCATGAGTTTTAGCATTTCGGGACGTATTTCGTCAATTCCTGCAGCTTTTCCATCCTTCAATTTACTAATCGCATACAGGACTTCACTCTCTGAAGGACTACTTTCCTCCCTGCCTTTACTCGTGGGTACGTCATCATCAGTGCCTTGCTGAGGATTGAGCAATTCTGAGAAGTACTCTTTCCAGCGATTTAAAACCTCTTCCTCTTTGGTCAGAAGATTCCCTTCCTTGGATGTTACTCCTTGGATGGAATTGCTCTTCTTCCCTCGGAGTCTTCGGACTGAACTTTCATTCAGAAACATAATGTAAAAAAAAATATCAAAAAAAAATAAAGAAAATTTATAAAATAATGATAATACTGAAATAAGTCAGCATGCGCTAACTGGGTCACCTTTTCGCTAATTCACTTTTAATTAAATCTTTGAATTTAAAATACTTTTTCGACTTTTTCACAAGGAAAAAAACCAATAAATGTTTTCAATCAACTATAGCTGTCATTAGCGAAAATACCACTGCTAGAAAATTTTTAGTAAAGAACCCAGCTGACACAAGATTGAAATGATTCGATTACACTCACTTATTTAATGGATAAAAATATTATTTTAAGTGGATTAGTCATAAACGATCCAGATAGCGAAGCGTTCGGATTAGCACACTTGACTATAAACCAGAAAACGTCAAAAAATAGTCAATATTTGAGAATTTATTTAAAATTTTGAATAAAAGCACCTTTGGAATGGATAATAGCCCTGTGTTAATCAGTGAACGCATCGTACGCTGCCCGAAGAATAGACTCCGGCATGTGAGCCCATTCAATACGAAGAGCTGCCTTTAGCGGATTGACACTCTGATATTTTTTAGTTATGACATTGACTAACAAAATGCTCTTTTTGGAGAAGTCGAGAGAATTTGCATTCGCTGATCGTGGGGGACAACGTGAGTTCGAAATCAATAACGAAACACGAAACGTTCTTTTTTAGTCAATTTTCTTTGACGCACGATTTCTGTAATGGTTCCGAGGCTTATTGGAATCTCCACTATTTCTAACCGAATTTTTTGTGTACTCACGGCTTCAGAGTTTCTTCCAGGATAATTTCCGGACACATTGATATTCATTTTGACCCCGTAGTCCAAAAATACCAAAGGAAAGCGATAATTTGACATCGCGAAAGTACATACAGTAGACTCTATCAAATTCGGGCATTTGGGACCAAATGTCACCCGAATTAGAGAGAAATTCGGGCGACAAATCTTTTGAAATGCAACGATTTTTTATTCATGGGCATACACATATTGACTTTACATACTCATACTTATGGTAAATTTCATGAAAACTCCTTAATAATGCAAAATCACGTTAAAACTAAGAAAAACCAAGGCAAATTTAAGCATATTTGAGCAGACTCTTCTCGACGGTCAAAATGGATTACATTGGCTCGACGCGATGCTTTACCCCCAAAATTCAATTCACAATCGAATTTTCACGCATTCCGAGTTGCAAGCACCCCGAGTTGCACGCATTTCGAGGTCACCTGTAAAGAATCTCAACTATCATAAGCTTATATGGGCTCTTTTATCCGCAATGGCACTCAAACATGATGGGCCGATTTGACCGGAAAGGTTCAAATGGTTATTTTACGTTCCTTCAAAACCTGAATGGATTAAATCTTTTGAGTTTTGGAATTGGTTTTTCACAGAGAGTAATGTCCTGGACACACTTACGACTAAAGTCCAGAGACGACTAAGCTCGTTCATAGCCAAGTCAGTTCCTGACACACTACAAACGAGGTTTAACATTTTCTGGCACTCACGAAACATAACTTTTGTGGGTTTTTATGCAGATATTTCTACTGAAATACAGTAGTAGTCCTTTGAAAATGAAACTACTTTGTAAATTTACTTGAGAATTCACTATAACAAAAAGAGTTATTCGCTAGAATCGCCTAAATTGGCTTAAGTCGCGAGTTAGCTTCCACCTCACAAATAATTGTGATTAACAATTATTATTGCACGTGTACTGAGACATGATATTACAAATAGTTTCATTGTCAGAGGAGTATTTGTGCATTTCAGTAGAAATATCTGCATTAAAAACCTAGGGAAGTTATGTTTTGTGGATACCAGTGAATGCTAATCCTCATTTGTAATGTGTCAGAAACTGACTAGGCTATGAACGAGCTTAGTCGTCTCTGGACTTTAGTCGTAAGTGTGTCTAGGGCATAAGAGTTCTTAAGAAATGGGTAGAACTATTTTTATGAAATTTGCCTTTTTTAAATAACAACATATCGTAAGTTGTTGACGCCATAGAACGTTTTCTAAAAGAGAACTGAACTTAAGGAACATTTTCTTAAAAGAAACCGTATCCCTATCCCTCCATTTTTCTTGTATCCAGATTTTCCTCAAATATCCTCGAATATTCTTTAATTCCGTTAAAAGCGTTGCCGCGACTGCATCCTTTTATCGTATTTAAAGAAATACTCTCCTTTAAAAATGAGCTAGGATTGCTGAAATACATAGGGTTGTAAAGGTACCGTTACTAAAGAATTTTAACAAAAGGTTTTCAGTATAATTAATTAAAACAATTTTTCTCTGAACTTATTACTCAAAGTATTTAAAAATAACTCTTTTAACTCTTTTTTCAAGAAGAATATCACTGCATAAGAGACATTTCCCTAGATGCAATCCTTTTTTTTAATGAATTTGAAAGATGGTAAAAGATTTATGAGGAAGATCTGGAAAATTGCAGGAAAAATGAAGAGATAAAGACATGGTTTGTTCCAGGAAAATTTTCTTCGAATACTTATTTACAAATTATTCTTAACAAGGATCAATATACATTTAACCGTTATTGTATTAATAGGAGTTTTGCAAAAAAATCATTACAATTCTTATACATATGTTTTATGCTTTAGTGCTTTTCCTATAGTTTTGGGATTAGTCCCGGAACAAAAATTGTTACCTTTGCCAATAATAATTCAATGGTATAGGTCTCATTCGTGGCGAAAGGTTGGACCGTCTTGCCCATTGTCCTTTATCAGGGTAACATATTTTTGGTCTTTAAATTAGTAGTGAATTTGGAATAGAATTGAATTTAATAGAAAATTGGTAAACTTGGAAGGTAAAAAAAATAAGGTTTGGAAAATAAAAAAAACACATTTTTTAAAGTAAAAAATGAAAATATAGGGCTCTATTCTGCGAATAAAGATAAAGATCAATAAGTATAATGCCCAGCGCACAATAACATTTGTTTTGTAAACATGTTTTTGACATTTCGATGAGAGTGAGTGAGATCTAGATCTAGTCATCTCGCTCTCTCTCATAGGAAATTTTGAATACATGTTTACAAACAAAAGTTATTGTGCGCTGAGCATAAAGAAATACAGATAAATATAAAGATTTGGTATTCTACAATCAAGATTTCAAAATAAAGCTGTCAAATATCTTTATTTTTAGCTTGGATAAAAATATTTCAAGATTTGGTATTCTGCGCCCAAGAGTTCAAGGTGATTCTAACCTCAATATTCTTTATTTTTCATAAAGATTTCAAAGGCGGTCTCTCGAGGTGCTTTGAAATCTTTATTTGCGTTTTGAAACTCGTTTGAAAAGCATTAAAGCCATGGAAGATCTTTAAATTTATTAGAAAATTTAAGGATGCAGAGGCAGTATAACGAGGGTAATACGCTAATACATTAGGAACACAATAAATACAACTTTTTTTTATTTTAACAAAAATAATTATATTCAGTCATACTTTGAAAAGATGTACTATTTCAGAAGAAGGTAAAATTTTGATGAATTAATAATCTGAATTGAATTTATTCTCTAAATCTTATAGTTCAACAAAGATTGTGGAAACTGCTCTCTCTTGGAGTTCGAGCAGTTAAAATCGTTGGTCTTTGAAATGATCCTTTGTACCCTTATGTATATCCATTTCTTATTTTTAGAAATTGTTAAAGGTAGGGCTCGCCAAGGAATTCCCAAACTTTTCCCATTCAATCATCTCACTTTCTCTTCACTTCTGGCTAGACTTTTCCTAAGAATGTCCAGTTTGCTTTTTTTATGGTTGTCTTCTTCCTACACAATCCTAGCCCTTGTTATTGTTACAGGCACTTTATGTGCCGAAGCTTCAGGTTTAGGATCTAGAGGAATTTCCTCGATTAGAACCTCATACGTTTTATAACACAGTGATTATTATTTTTCGATCTAATGACAATGACAGTGATGAACCGGTAGCTGAGAGTTGTCTGGGTTCTCTATGACTGACTTGAAGTTAAAGGAATCCCTTGCATCTCAGTATGTAGTTCCGAGGTGTGCAAGAACCGTTAAAACCGAATAAACGTCAAAATAAGTTAGTCCAGGTAGCGTTTTGACCATTGACGTACAAGTTTCATTTGACATTTGTTTGGTTTCAAACGGTTCTTACACACACCTCTGATGTACAGTAAACTCTCTCTCAATCGGGAATATGGGGCAAAATGTCATACGGTTTAGCGATAGAATTGAGCGTCAAAGCCTTTGTAAATTCCACAAAAAGTGCTCAATTATAAAGAATCACGATAAAATAGGAAGAACTACAGCGAATTTGAACGAATTAGCTTCATAATTACACGTGAAAATTGTCAACAAAATTTATCGCTCGATTGAAAAAGAGCCGATTAAGTGAGAGTCTACTGTAGTTAGTCAAAATTTTAATTTTTAACTAACTCTGTTTTGCTGCCAGATGTTTCCTGATTCTTAAACCGGTAAATCCATCTAAGAAATTTTGTGAAAAGTGCACTCATAAATCTACATTAAAAACAATTGAACATGAAATTCGGGGTTTCTGTACCTTAATCCAATCGTCTAAAATTTATAAAACATTCCCTCTGATTTCTTGATGTTCAATCAATTTCAAGCTCCTTTTGTTCCGGAAATATTTTTTTCTCAAAGTACCTGAGAAGTTTATGAAAAGTGAAATTATTTCCAGGACCTTTGCACTTAAAGTTGTCAATTTTGTAAGCAATTTCATATCACCCGAAAGATTTTCCTCGTCCACCACAATTTTAAAAGAAAATTTCCACTCCTTGTGAAAATTAACTAGAAAAATATCTCCTACTCCTACCAAAAAATCGGCTTGGTTGACTAAAGTGTCAAAATGACAAGGCATAAGTGACAGTTTGGATATTGAAATCTTTATTTGTGTTTCTTCGACTTTTTAACCAAGATCGCAGAATGCCAAATCTTGAAATTTTTAAAATCTTTATCTTGAAACTTTATCTTTATCTTTATTCGCAGAATAGAGCCCATAGTTCGTAACTTCTTAATTTTCCCTTTGCCAATAATATTTGACTACTTACCAATTTTGATTTTTTACTTACCATTTTTACCAAAATTCTTACTACTCTGCTGCAGCCCCGTTTTATCGTAACCAAAATATTTTACCTGAATTAATTGCGATGAGTGTAGATTATTGGGCAATTGAATGGCTGGTGCGACATTTGGCAGAAGGAAAAATTAATTTAAGAAATTCCTTATCCATTATCTTCAGTTGTTTATTGAAATGGGATTACGATGGTTGCTGCGCACGAATAGGGAGCATCCCCCTCGTTGATTTTGTCCTAGTAAAAAGAATAAATTCTTCCAGCGAAAATGAGGCTATTCATTATTCATCATGTAAAAGTGATTCAGAGACTTCATTGATGCTTCAGCTGCTCGTTTTAGTTATCAAAAATGTGTATTTGCAATGTTTTTTTTTTGCTCTGGTCTCTCTTTTCAGGACGCTACGTCGGAAGTCGTCCAATAAAATTGCGTAAGAGCACATGGAGGGCCAGGAGTGTGGACGTTGTGAAGAAGAAGGAGCAAGAAAAGAAGATGCTTCAGCAGCTCTTTAAAGCGTAAAGGCGTGTGGCGTGGGGGGTAAGGATAAAATTTATAAATTAATTTTGAACAAAATAAAAAACAATAAAATTATTTTCTCAAGTACAATATTTAATTTGCCTAAAATGTTTGTATGGGGTTAGTTGGCTGAAATATTCTTTTCCTTCTTTAAATTCAATGAAAAAGTGTTATTAGTGAAAAAAAAATTGTGCTAAACGAAAGTTAATTTTTCGGTTAGATGTTGATGTTCTTTTTTTGGGGGGGGGGGGGGGGGGCGGCGGAGGGTTGGGTATTACGAGCCACAGGACATGCAGGCTTCTTTGTTGTCCAGGGAACAGAGCATTTCGGCACGTCCCTGATCCACTTGACTTTCCCCATTCACGTGCGTTTCCCCGTTTGTGCTGATGTCCTCCCGGAGCTTCAGTTTGTCCACGGTGAATTGAATTGCATTGGCCGCTGGTTTGGTGCGCAGGTAGTACATTCCGGTTTTCAGGCCCTGCTTCCAGGCGTAGAAGTGAATGGAAGTGAGTTTGCCGTAATTGGGTTCTGCCACGTAAATGTTGAATGACTGGCTCTGGTCAATAAAGGCTCCTCGGTCAGCCGCCATCTCGATCATGGTCTTCACCTTGATCTCCCAAACGGTCTTGTAGAGCTCGCGGATTTCCAGCGGAATCTCCTGGATGGACTGGATTGAGCCATTGTTGGCAATCAGTTTGTTCTTCATGTCGTCATTCCAGAGGCCTCGTTCCGAAAGGTCCTTCAGCAAATGGCTGTTGACGACCTTAAATGAGGTAAATCGGAAAATTAACCCATTCCTTACCATCGTATTATACATCATACGCAAATTGAGTGATTTTAGATGATTTATTACAAGGCAATCGCTATCCGAATTGCTGTCGGAAATGGATTTTTAGTTACTTTAGTCCTTTAATTACTTGGAAAAAATATCCCGATTGAGATGGGAGTATATTTTGTTCTTTTCTCGCTTCACGTAAAGTCATGCAAAAATTTTGCTAAAAATGGCGGACGGATAATGCGACATCCCGTCGAATTTGCTAAAATTGACCTTCATCCTCTTTCCTGATTTGAATTCTGGTTGCCAATGTGTTTTCTTGAATAGTTACTCTATCTAAATCAATAGAGTTTGTAATGAATTAATGAACAGAATTTAAATTCAGTGACCGTTAAGACGCGTGTTTGAGTTTGAGGGCGGCTCCTCGCGCCACCATAATGGATAAAAATTATTTCTTTTCAAAAAAATCATCTATTAATCTGTAGCAAACTAATCCCAAAATATGAACATTCTATCTGATATATTTCTGGTACATTGACTGAATGGGTTAAAAATCGCTAAATTCGTCAGTTAAATCAGCATTTGTCGTAACTTCCTTTTGACAACTTTTCAGGAGACGAAATTTTCAATTCAGCTTTATTTTTCTTAAAAATAAGCCCCAAATGCGATACTTTTGAGTGAAAATAATAAAAGTGGCACAAATAAAGTGTAAGTTAACTCGAGAAAATCTTTATAAAATTATTTAAAAGCTGCAATATTGAGAAATATGTCGGAAGAAACATAAGATTTTATCGTGACTTGCATCGTTTATAAACCCGTAACTTCTAATGTATGGAGATCTTGAAAGTTACGACAATTTTCAAAAACGCATTATACACTAAGAAAAAACCTAAAAAGTTAAATCAACTCTATGGCAGAGTTGAATTCACTCTATGAATATCGATGTAATTATTACTCTTTTTCAATGTAAATTCCATCTCGACTGAAGTATATGCTTAAGTGTTTTCATTTAAAGAATATACTTCAGTCAAGAAGATTTTCGTGTGAGAAAGTTCATATGGAACATCAATTAGAAATATCGTCAGTTAAATCAGCATTTGTCGTAACTTCCTTTTGACAACATTTCAGGAGACTAAATTTTCAGTCCAGTTTTATTTTTCTTAAAAATGAGCCCCGAATGCGATACTTTTGAGTCAAAATAATAAAAGTGGCACTAATAAACTGTAAGTTAACTCGAGAACGTCTTTATAAAATTATTTAAAAGTTGCAATATTGAGAAATATGTTAGAAGAAACACAATAATATTTTATCGTAACTTCCATCGTTTATAAAGCCGTAACTTCCAATGTATGGAGATTCTGGAAGTTACGACAATTTTCTAAGATGCATTATATCAATTTGAATTATTCTAGTGATAATAAGCGCCTTTTTTGACTAAATTAGTCAATAATACTGTTATCCCTGTCCCAAAAAGCTTTTATTTCATGAGTTTTATTGAATAAATTTTGTGCGCCACGTCGCTTGTTTTGTTTTGAATTAATGACAAATGGGTAGGGATTTTTTCTCACTTTTTTCTCGCAAATATTGAATTAAAATGATTTCATGTTACACTATTCGCACTGTCTTTCGATATTTGGAAGAGTTTATAAACGTTTTATTGAGAAATATTGCAATTTTTCTACAAATTACAAGCCACGCAAGTAAGCAAAAGAAGTTACGGCAAATGCTGATTATTGAAAATTTGTCGTAACTTCCCCAAAAATGGAAGTTACGACAAATTCTGAAAATTTTTTCTTAATTAAGAGCACTTACGATAATTTTTGTTTAAAATAATTTTTATTGGGCTTATAAAAGTTTCTTTTTCACAAGTGCGTTTAATAAACAAAATTACGCTGATTCCAAATATGTATATATCTCAAAATCGCAAAAATGAAGTTACGACAAATGCTGATTTAACTGACGAATATGCCTAACAGTGTTTCATGAAGACATGTGCTTGCATCATATGTTATATCTCGCTCGGAACATAGGGAACTTGAGGTCAAGAAAATATTAATAAACAAAATGATAAAATTAAAAAAAAAACATAAAATTGCAAAATATAGGGGAAAGGCTCATAATTTTGTCCAGTTTCTTATTTTGGACACTGTGAGGATAAAATTGGACACTAAAAATGAATTGATTAAAAGGATGGATTTTTATTCCATTATTTGATGATTAATGAATTCTATCTAAATATTTGTTCTTTTTAGAAGATTTTAACACTAAATACGTTAAATTTTGAATATGATTTCAGTTAAAATTCCTTTGTTGAAACTTCAGTGTGAGCAATTACTTACGAAAAATATGCCAGAACTTTGTGTTTGCTTCTGTCTTATTTAGCTGTGGTGAAGTACTAACAATAGCCGTACTCACTATGGCGTTGTTATCGCGTAATCTCCGTAATCTGTAATCTTGTTACAATTTTTCATTCATAAAATACATTACGAGAACATAACGAAATAATGGACTCTGGGGTGCGTAATCTTGTAATCTTGTAAAAATTTTATTTTGTTAAGTACTAGCAGCTAACTTCATGCCTTTCCGAAAGCTTTCGGGGTTTTCATAAAAAAGCTAAAATTGAATGAGAAATGACATAACCTCAGAATTTGTGCAGTGTTTTGGTTTGAGCCGGTCAACAAAATGGAGAAAAACACCGATAATTCGGTAAGTATTAATTTAAATTAATTTAATTTCATTTAATTTTAATAAACGCTGTTTATTGTACTTGTGACTCATTGTGACGACAAACACCAAAATGTAAACAAAAAAAATCTTAACAAGATTACGAAACGTCAAAGTGATTATTTTGCCACTCACTATGATGACCTTAACAGCCCTTTACAAATTACAGATTACAAGATAACAACGCCATAGTGAGTACGGCTAATGTTTCTTAGCCTTTTTTTGAGTGATATTATTAAATATTCATTGAATATTGTGTTGATTCACATTAATGGTGATTTGTACATTTGACCTGAAGTGAGATTTGCCTTTTGAATTGCGTTTTTCGTGTGAAAAATGGACAATTTTCTAATAGATTAACCAGTCAGGTGATACTCCTTATTTTGGACAGGTTTTGTTTCCTCGAAATTTCGTGAAATTTTAGCTTTTGTGATGACAAAGTTGTATAAATGCCCGGAGAAACAAAGGACCATCATATCCATGAACGAGATGTAGTGAGAATAGCCTTAAAAGGCTTCTGGAAAGACCAGGGAATGCGCGAATCCGCGCATATTTGTATTTACGAAGTCAATTCACTTTAATGAATTATATGAAAAGTTTCAGATAAGTTCTTGAAATGAAAAACAGTGGGCATCCTTTCCAAAATTACAACCAAAGTGTCCAAATTTACAACCAAGGTGTCCAAAATTAGAGACAAATTCATCTCTACATATCAATTCATTTTGAAAAGTACTAAGAATTACTTTAGTAAAAACAAAGGCGATAAACAGCTTGACAAGTTTCTAAACAAGTCTTCTGGAAAGGGAGTTGCAAAAAATTCAATTTGTATTGAAAATATTGCACTTCAAACTTAGAACATTGATTCTTATAAGCACCCTTTCCAAAATCATGAGCACTTCTGATTGGCAAGTGTGATTGGCAAGATCGTCTGCTGTTGAGCAGTGAGATCTTTGGCTTAACTCTCGCAGTTATGAGTTTGAGTCCCCCGCCCGGTACAAATAACTGATTGTGGAACGAGTCAAGCGCCCATGTGATAAAACGTACTAAATGAATTTCTTTTGCCTAAAAACTCCATAAATTTATCAAATTCAACTTTTACAGGACATTATAAAAAAATAAATAATGAACTTGTAATACAAATATCTCGATACATTTAATAATGCAAAAAATCAATGACAAAACCGCGAAAATGTAACAATTTTAATATGACAGGACTCCAAGAAATATTATCGTTGAAAATAATTAGGGGAAAGTGACCATGCTTGATACGATCCAAGCTTGATAATAACTATTTTTTTCCTATGTTAATCAATAGTTATAACTCATCGCAATATATTTCAATAGCTGGTGCTAAACCTCACATTTCCTAAAAAAATTAGGATCCTAGCTCTTTTTTCCTAGTTTCAGGAAGCAAAAATGAAAAATGGGTCCAAAACTGTAATTTCGATACATGATATTTCATAAGTATTTCTTAATTAATGTCGCTGTACAGGAAAACTACTATCATAGGCACTTAGGGGGTTCATCAGTACTAATATTTATGTAAAAATATTTTTAATTGGTGGACACTGTTTTTGTGGATGGTGGCTAATTCATAAATTCTACTTTTGTCCATCCTATATTTTAAGAAGGGTCCATGAATGATAATTTTAATGTGGCAACTATATCATTAGATGTGATTATTTCATAATTACACATATTGCAATCCGCCAATTTTATCGATAATTGACATAATCTTAAACCCTGTTGCCTGAATTTTAAGGTTGCAGAGTGACATTTTCATGGACTCAAAGTGAAAAAATGGTTTTCGCTAGCGCCCTAATGTCATAAAAACATGGCTTAGAAAAATTACATAAAAGTGATTTTAAAACTAATAACCATTCGTACAAACGATTTAAGCAGATAGATTAGAGTTCCGTCTAAATATTGATGTGCAATTTTTTGTATCCGGTGAATTTTTTGCAGTGAAAATGGGCCTCCGAATTGCCGAATCAATTATTATACAGGAAGGCCCCGGACCAAACTTGTATAAAAATCGCTACTGAATTTCCATTTTCTTCTTGAGGAAAATCTAAGGATTTCCAGGAACTATTTGAGGTGGGATTATGAACCTAATAAGTGAGACATTTTTTTGTCATAGTGGAAGAATCGCTTCGGTTTGTGTGTTAATCAGAAAATAATCACAAACCTTGGACATCATTTTGCAGTATCAAGCATGGGCACTTTCCCCTACTTGATAATGTTATTCATCAATAACAAAATTATTTACTGTTCTTGAAACCATTCCATAATCCCAAACTTTTCCCCAAATATACAACTTTTTTTACGGAACAAAGGGAGTAGTTATTAGCTAATGAAATTAGGGGAAAGTACACTCCTTTCGAACGTTCATACCTTCGAATAATGTAAAATTTCTTTTATTTTTCCTAAGAGACTTACACATTTCTATTAAATTATTAGTTAGCTTATCATCAATTATTGATAATTGCGTGATAATTATGTGAAAGTCTCTTAGGAAAAAAAAAAGAAAATTCACTTGCAAGCATGAACGTTGAAAGGGAGAGTACTTTCTCCTACTGCATTTTGTTATGCCCCTTATAAGGTAAGGGTTATATTACCAATAATAATTCACCTTGAACCAATTATCATTATCACAATCAACCAATTATTATTAACTAAAACGAATTATAGTTATCAACATTAGGAAAATATTCGTCAAAATGTATACTTCATTCACAGTTAAGCATTGTCCTTGTACAAAATATCACGTGAGAAAGTTATTTTGTTGTTATGAATCTAGACAAAGCTCTGGGAAAATTCTGTCTTATTCGAAAAATTTATTTTTTCGCGGAATGGGACCGGAAAAATCAAAGAATTTATAAGATAGTTTCTTTGGTGTTGATATCACTGATGCCATTGTACATTTATGTAGGGTATAGATACCTCATTCGTTACGAAACACTAGTAAGAGATTTAGAATTAGAATATTTTAAGAAGTCTAATTTAACGAGTTTAGTGGTATCATGTGGACATCTGATTAATGTCATTTGGTACAGTTTGTATCTAATTTTAAATTGGTGTGTTAAACATTTGCATTCTAAATTGTTAGTAGCTGTTGCAAAATTTGAAATGTTGATTGAAACAGAATTAAATTACTCATTTAATTCATTAAAAAGCTCTGCAAATAATTTTTTCTACGGTATTCTCCTATACTACTCAACTTTTTATGGAACAATAATGGCTTTTGTATTGATATTCATATTCAAAATTCCCCTGTATTTTCGTCTATTTTACGAATTTTTCATTGTTTTTAGTACAGTTTGTATGACCAAATTGTCAGTTCTCTACGTCACATATTTTATAAAGTTTTTTTCACATGAAATTGAAGAATTCAATGAAATTTTGAAAAAAAACAAAATATTTTCTAAAATTGTCTTTAAGATCAAAATTTCACTATGCGAAGTAATTCATCTTTTAAATAAAACATTCGGAGATTTACTTTTTCTCTCAAGTATTTTTGGAGCCTCTATCCTTACTGTTTATACGTACACTTTGACAGTTTTAATTCTTGTAAATCGTGATTTAGATAAACTCTTGTTTATAGCTTTCTATTGCAATGCCTCGTTAATCCCTGAATTTGCAATAATTATTTTTATTGGGAGAACGGGAAAATTATTAGAGAATGTCTTACAGGCAAATAATCAGATTACAGGATCAGATTTAATTAATTATAAACCTGGCGAGTTGTCACAATTAATTTTAAGACAACTTCACGAACCTTTTGAATTGCGAGTGAACTTTCAATTAATTAATTGGTCCCTATATCTCTCCGTAAGTAACATAGCTAATTAAATATGTACGATACCAATACATTAAAATAAATATTTCTAATGGATTCCATGCCATTTACAGGTTTTCAATGCAGTTATCACCAATGTTATTATCTTAATCCAACTGCAGTACTTGGAAGATCCTAATTACTATCATTTGTAATTTAATGGAATAATGAATATTGTTGTGCATTGTTCGCTGAAGTACATTAATCAATTATATTATTATTCTGTTAATAAAGATATTAACCAGAGTGTCAATACAGAATTAGATGAATTTATTTGTGGATTTGAATTAATATTGGATTGTTCCATAATGAGTTGTAGGGTTTTAATTAGGATGAATCCATTTACATCTCGATCTTTGTGGACTTCGCGGTATAAATTGATTTTTTCACCCCCCAAAATTTCCACCTTCCACCCTCTGGAGACCATTTCTCTCAACATATCTCCATGCTTCAGGCGTTTTTTTTTTGAGAAATAACGTCACGTCCGTCTGGATGTTACCACATCCACAAGCTAAACGGTTAAAGATAGGCTTGGGACCTTTGGGAGACTCCCCCCCCCCTATAAATTGACCTTAAGACTCAAGGTTAACGAAAGTAAAACAAAGTGCATGGTCACTGGCACCACAGCATCCAGATCTTCCAGATCCCATCAGAATGTCACTGTGAACGAGTGGAATGACTTCAAATACCTCGGATCGGTACTTATGACGTGTAATGAAGTCAGAATAAAGCGTGTCCCGGATTTAAATTCTTGGCTATATGGACCCGAGTGAGTCCGACAGCCTTACATAAAATAGAAGAAGAAGAAGAAGGATTTAAACATGAGGTTAGTCGACATGAAGTTAGTCACAATAGGAATTGAGTTTTGTTTTGATTTTTTTGACGTTTTAAGAGAATTTCGTCAGCTTTTCATTTCTGGAAAAAAATATTGAAAAAGGTTGTGTTTTGGCTGAGAAAAGTGATAAAAATGGAGAACCTGCGCAAATTGATCGTGGACACGCAGCTAAAGATGTGGTGACCCCAAATGAGGCCACCTTGTTGTCTCCAGATCCAGATGAACTTTTTTTCACTAAGATGCTATATTCTTGGCTGCTAAAGTTCTTTTTTTGGTGATTACTGTTACACTACCCAGTGACCTGGGCTACTTTTACACTGTGACTGAACCAACCTCTTGAATTTAGCTACCCTTTTTATACTAAAATCCTCCACTCGCACCCTAATTCTATTCGACATTATTTCCCGTGGGAAGGTGTCCAATTAGTGATTCAGGACGAACCTCTAGATAACGATCGTCTGGAGACGATAGTTAAGTGCCTATTAAAATATCCAACTATCCACTTTCGCTATCTCTAGAGTTTTCTCCAATACTTTCTATATCCTTAAGCAAGGGGATGCTTAATTGAGATGACCGAGGATCACACCTTTTTGATCGTTTGCCATCCTTGTCCCCATTTCTTTTCAGGATTTTATGGCTTTCTTGGCGCGAGCTCTAATTTTACGACCGTCTCGAAGAGAAAGTAATCTTAAAGGCTTGTCACCATAGATCACCCACTTTACGAGTTTTCCAGGAATAGAGGGTGCCTTTGTTTGCTTAAGCCAACAAATGCACCCTCTTTTTGGTCACTCATATCTCGCCCATCGTGATCTTACGAACACCTGCCTAATGGCTTTAAGATGTTACTTTGGGCTATAAATTTCGTAAGGATAATTGGATAGAAAACTCTCGCGGCGTTAGACATGATCTATCATGTCTCTTCTTGATATTTCACGAAAGAACCAGTGCGATCATGAATATTTGAAAACCGAGTTGTGATGCACAAAATGCGACACAACAAAGAATCCAAAAGCTAGCTATTCTGAAATCGGAAGGACCACCGGAAAGTGTCTATTCACGGTGCGAAGGGTTATATTACGCTTCAAGGAACTCAAGACAGTTGTTCGAAAGCCAGGATGTGGCAGAAAACCTGGAGCTGTAGACAAGAGGATGGAGAAGAGAGTGTTGGCGCTTTTCCAGAAGCAACCTTGCCTTTCAGTCAGAGATGTGGGCAAAAAGCTGGGTATCTCCAAGAGCTTAGTGCAGAGAATCAAAGAGAATAACGGATTGATAACGTACAAACAAAGCTCAAGCTGCTCCCCATCGCACGAACAAGCAGAAGCAAAGTGCCAAAACAAGGTCGAGAAATCTGAGTGATCGAGTTTTGAAAGGCTTTCAAGGATGCGTTTTGATGGACGACGAAACTGTCGTAAAAGATGAATTTACTAAGTTGCCCGGCCAACAGTTTTACACGGCGAAGACTCGTACGAGTGTAGCCAGCAAGTACAGGTTCAAAGAGTACGACAAGTTTCCGAAGAAATATGTGGTTTGGATGGCAATCTGCTCTTGTGGACGTCGCAGCGAAGAATTTTTCATGACAGGGACGATGAACGTGGATATCTACATTAAAGAGTGCCTCCAAAAACGACTTTTGCCACTGTATCAAAGCCACGACATCCCTCCTCTATTTTGGGCTGATTTGGCATCATGTCATTACGCGAAAGCCACCCTGGAATGGTTTGCCAACAACAATGTCAAATATGTAGATAGGAAGGTCAAGCCGCCCTGCACTCCAGAAGTCCGTCCCATTGAGAAATACTGGGGAATTTTCAAAGGAGACTTGAAGAAGAAGGCTAATCCAGCCAAAGATTTGCAGGACTTCGCACGAAAGTGGAAGAAAGTCGTCAGAGATCGTGGGGACGACCTTGTCCAGAGCCTTATGAGGGGAGTAAAGAAGATGGTGCGAAGATTTCGCGGAGAAACCGCTTGAATAAAAAAAACCATAAAGTGGATTTGAATCACAATGAAATACCTTTCAAGAAATATAAATAGTATTTGTCTTCTTGTCCTTTAAATTCGGGACACGCTTAAATTTAATCACAGAAAAACCTGTTATTTGGTTTAAAATCTCTAAAATGCATTTGAATAAGGTGTCATCTTTTTTCCAAAGTGTATCAGTGCTTGTATTCGTAGGTAGTAAAATGTGAAGTTTCAATCGTTCGGCATTCTATGGCTCAGACATACAGAGACATTTTAACGAACCTATGTAGTCTCTTACTACATGGCAGGTAAACGTTCAGAATTTGCTCCCAGATGTCGCTTATTAAGGACTTATTTTAGAAACGATGACAAAGTCCTTATTTAAATTTTTCAGTCAGTTTTCACTTAAACCGGAACTACCTGTAATACCGGAACCCCCTGTATTTTCTTCTTCCTACCTAAAACAGTGAGGAAATCTCAAAATTCCGAAAAATCCGGAAAAGTTAAAATAACATTCCGGAAATGTTAATTTCCCAGCAACGAAAGAGTTCCCTGTTCGAGATACCGCGACGGTGGCGCCCTCCCAAATGTTCAGAAAGTGGTGGCCACTATGGAGAACTATTGCTTGAACCGCGTTCGTTTTTTCCCAGCCCGTAAGGATTTACATTGGACCGAACCCTGTTCCGAACGCGTTTGCTGAACGGTGTTCAAACAGAGAACTTTCGTTGCTGGGTTTACCCTGCATTATTGATCCGAAATCGGTGTAAATATTATGTTTTTTAGGTGTTTTAGGGGTAAAAGTTACCCTTTTTCATGTTAATTTTACACTTAACAAGGTGTAAAATTAACATTAAAAAATGTTGATATATTTTTACACCTAAAAAGTGTTACTGAGGAAAAAACCTTGTAAAAAAATTTTGTTAAAATGAAATTCTTACCTGGAATTCACCGGAGAGTACTCGGCGGTTGTACATGTTGGATGTGTAGGGTTCGAAGGATTCATTATTGCCTAGAATCTGGGCCGTTGAAGCTGTTGGCATTGGGGCAACCAGCAACGAATTCCTCACGCCATGTTGGGCAATTTTTGCCTTTAACTCATCCCAATTCCACAAATCCGTTGGTTTCTTTCCCCACATTTCGTACTGCAGGATACCCTTGCTCACTGGACATCCTGCGTATGTCTCGTAGGGTCCAAGCTTCTCAGCCAATTCGCAACTTGCCTCCAAGGCACCGTAGTAGATGGTCTCGAAGATTTGCTGATTGAGTTTCTTGGCTTCTTCGCTGTCATAGGGCAGACGCATCAAAATGAAAGCATCCGCCAGACCCTGAACCCCAATCCCAATTGGCCTGTGCCTCATATTGGACAATTTGGCCTCTGGTACGGGATAGTAGTTGATGTCGATGACTTTGTTCAAATTGCGCGTAACAATCTTCGTCACTGCTTTGAGTTTCTCAAAATCGTACGTCTTATCAGCCTTTACGAACATATTGAGAGCAATAGATGCCAGATTGCACACAGCAATCTCATCCTTGGACGAATATTCTACAATTTCTGTGCACAAATTGCTACAGCGAATTGTCCCAATATTCTGCTGATTGCTCTTCCTGTTGCACGCATCTTTGTACAACATGTACGGCGTCCCAGTTTCCACTTGACTCTGAATTATGGCAAACCAGAGATCTCTCGCAGGAATTCTCCTGATATACCTACCTTCCTTCTCATACTTCATGTACAATTCATTGAATTTCTCACCCCAGCAATCAAACAATCCTGGACTCTGATTCGGACACATCAAACTCCATTCCCCATCTTCAGATACTCTCTGCATAAACAGATCCGGGATCCACAGAGCATAGAACAGATCCCTTGCTCGTGCCTTCTCCTTGCCCGTATTCTTCTTGAGATCCAAAAACTCAAAGATGTCACCGTGCCAGGGCTCCAGGTAGATAGCAAAGGCACCGGGACGCTTGTTCCCACCCTGATCAACGTAGCAGGCTGTTGTGTTGTAGACACGAAGCATTGGGACAAGGCCATTGGAGGTGCCATTGGTGCCGGCAATATGACTGCCCCGAGCACGAATGCAGTGCATATTCACGCCAATTCCTCCGGCAGCCTTTGAGATCAGAGCACATTGCTTCAGGGTATCGTAGATTCCTGACACACGAAAGATTTTCTAATAAACTAAATTGCTTTTTTTAAACTAAATTGTAGAAAAAGAATTTATTTTAATACTGAAATTAATAATATTGTAATTTGATAGGGATACTAAAAAGAAGGACAAGGACAGTAAAAGGATAGGATTTGTGTAGGTGGAGCAGATTGCTTTAAAATGTGAGATTGAGTTAATTTTAGTTTTTTCTTCCTTTAACACTGACGCCATTTTTTGCTAATTTTTATTCTAGCCGAAACAAAAATAAGAAACGCTGTGAAATTCTGTTGGAAAATAAAATTTGTTTGGAAAAAATTACAACAGCTCTCATTCTTTCGCATTCTAAATTCAAATGAGCTAAATTAAATTTGGAATGACGTTTAAAAGAAAAAGAAGAAGAGAATGAAAGGGATTCTAATTTCGACTTCATGAAATTTTCCCGATCTAAAAGCCGTGCCGGAGCTATAAGAAATTGAATTTGGTAATGGCTCTTGCACACCTTTTAAATAAGGAAAATTTCATGAAGTCGAAATTCGAATCCCTTTCTTTCCCAAACGCTTTGCATATGTCTATTTGATTCTTTCCCACTCTTCTTCTTCTTTTAAAAATCACTCCAAATTCAATTTAGTTCAATCGAATTTCGAGCGAGAAAGGATGAGATAGACATTATGCAAAGCTTTTAAGAGAAGGACGTGAATTTTGACTTTATAAAATTTTCCTGGTATAAAGGTGTGCTAGAGTCAAAATAACTCCGGCACACCTTTTTGATCAGGAAAATTTCATGAAGTTGAAATTCGAAAACCTTTCTTTCTCACATGTTTAGCATATGACAATCTCATTCTTTCGCTCCCTAAAATTCGATTAAGCTAAGTTGAATTTGTTGTGATGTTTAAAAAAAGAAGAAGAGTGCGAAAGAATGAGATAGACATATGCAAAACATGTGAGAAAAAAGGGATCCGAATTTCAACTTCATGAAATTTTCCTGATCTAAAAGGTGTGCTAGAGCCATAAGAAATTGAATTTGGTAATGGCTCTGGCACACTTTTTAAATCAGGAAAATTTCACTAAATCAAAATTCGCATCCTGTTTTTTTCTGAAAGGTTCTGTATATGACTATCTCAGTCTTTCGTAGTCGAAATTGGATTGAACTAAATTGATTTTTTTTAAAGAAGAATGTTAAAGAAATGTACGTCTGCAAAACGTAAGAAAGTGAGACAAGAATGGATGTGAATTTTGATTTTGTGAAATTTTCCTGACGTAAAAGCGTGTGCTGGCGGAGAATCACCAGGACTAGCGTAGGTTAGTGCGAGAGACCCTGTCCCTTAAAAACGTTTCAGCCATCAAAGTAAAAACACGTGCCAGAAATATAAATTATATGTATAATTTGTCAAAAATGCACTTATTATATGCTTCATTTCGTCAGATCAAATTAAAATTAAATTAATTTTTGTTGAAATTTTATCTTTAGATATTTGTAAATTTTTGAATCTGATACTTCTCCAATAGCAATAATTGACAAAAAACGAATAATTTCGACATTTCACATGTCGAAAAATCACTGGTTCTGATTAGACTGCAGATGATTTCTGAAGCAAAACAATTCCAACAGGAAGAGATTAAAGAATTTTTGGAAGAATTTGCAACACTCCCAATATCAGAAATGTGTTTTTAAGGCTTATTTTTTGAAGAAAACACCACCACCTTTCTTCCTTTGTTTTGCTGTTACATTTACTCGGCAAAATTCGTTCAGTTCAACTCGCCGAATTCGCAGTTTTGCCATTTGTAAGTCCGGCGAAGAGAATTTTCTTGCTCACTTGAAAAACGCATTTCTCGAATAAAAAATGGTCTGCATAAAGTTATAAAGGAGTAAATTTCCTATCAAAATATCACTATGGGATATTTTTTTGATTCACGAGAACTCATAACAAAACGAAAGAAAATGATAAAAAAATATCCCAGTTCTGACAAAATTTGTCCCGTCTGTTTTGAGAATTTTCACAAAATTATCTTTTGGAAAATGGCTCAGAAAGCGCATTTACTTTTGAATTAGGGGAAAATAACTTCGGCAAAGTTCAGATTCTCTGATAGCTTGTGAAAAAATAAAATTTCCGTTTTGACAAATTTGCCCCAATCTCCTCTAGCATTTAAGTCACGAGTTCGAGCACTTCGCAGTCTGTGACAGCCAACGTCTGCAGCGATTCCACTGGATTTCCAGCAGCCTTTTCTGCCATGTCCGCTGATTTTACCGCTAAAATCCGCGTAGAGTTCCCTGGATTTTACCGCTCAAAATCCGCGTAAGCTTCCGAGATGGAATTTGCCGCTAAATTTCTTCCTAGCGTTCCATGGACGTTTGCGGAACTCTGTATAGGACCGTCTAATAAGAAATGTCCGCGAGTTTCCATGGACTTTTTCTGACGAATATTTCCACTGCTTTTCCTATGGATTATTAGTGTATAATCGACAGTGAGCCCTTTCAAAATTCGGAAAATCCTCTTTATTTCCACGAAATTCTCCGTGGAAATTTCCATACAACGGCCTTAGAGAATTCCGTGGTTTAATATTACGGAATTCCACGACTTTTCCAGTGGATTTTTTTAAAATATTTTTCTTCAAAATGATTCCTAAAATTGGTTAAAAATTGCGTGGAATTTTAATAGAGAATTTCCACAAAAAACATCCACAAAATAAATGGAGGATCAGTACCAATTGGCAATTTAGAACTTGGAGAGTATTCATGTATCAGACGAACACTCAATTGTTCTACTTTTGAATTGAAAATATTGCTACCATATCGTTCATTTGAGTATGTCTAGCTCGCAAGAATTATAGCGTTAAGGCGAAAAATAATTGCGGAATTTTCGCGTTTACTTCCATGGAGTCTTGGTCGGAAAGATATCAGAAAATATACTCGGAATATTCAAAGGAAATTTTGAATCAATTTCCAGGAAATGCTCTCAGATATGTTGCAAGAAAATTCCTCGGACTTTTTTTCCAGGAAATCCACGCGAAAAAAAGCTGATAACTCCGCAGAATTACAAGCGGAATATTAGCGTTTATTTCCACGGAAACTCTCGCGGAAAAATAGAAGACAAATTCCAGGGAATTTTCTGTTACTGTGAAATTTTGCGACCGATCGGCTACAGGGACGCTTTGCCATCCCTTCGACAATTCTTGCAAAATTGCAAAAAATCAAAAAAAACTTATTTTAACTTTGTAATTAGGGTAATCCCCTTCGTGTGCTGCAGCCGCCTGACTGACTTTCAGCGCTATCCGGCGTTTAAAAAGTAACCTTATCTGCCAATAATTGCCCCAAGGCGTACCCAGAATCAAATTCTAGGAAATTGTTTAAAAAAAAAGCACATTTTCTTTCGAGGAAGAAGAAAATGATTTTAAACAAAGTTGTACAGCGGTAAGACCGTATTTAGACTAGAGGTTTAGCGGGTTTAGCCTAGTTTCCGAAGGTCTCAAAATCCTAAATAGCAACCAATTTAATTTGTTCTTCTGATTCAAATAGATTAATTCCCATTAATAATCCATTTCTGAGTCAGAATTTTCCAAAAATCTTCGACTGATAAGAAATTAGAGAAGTTAAGCCTTATCTCTTTCGCGTCTTTAGGGTCATATATGACCCGGGGAAAAAAGTTTATTTTTGGCTATTTACATTAATTGAAATCTAACTGGAGTCTTGAGAAAATGAGCCAAGAATCTTACATCCTTCTATTATGATGTCGTGCACGAACAGATAGATTTCAATTAATGTAAATACCCAAAAAAAACTTTTTTCCCCGAGTCATGACATTACCCTAAAGACGCGAAAGAGTTATGGCTAAGCCTAGGGCCTCGACAGACCTGAGTCGAGGCCCATAATTTTTCACTAAGTCGTCTCTCGGCTGAAGTCGTAAGTGTGTCTAGGGCATTAGATCTGAAGCCCTTATAAATTTCCAATAAGAATATTTTCTCTCAAATTACTTCCAAATCGGAATATTAATAAAAAGAAAATTTTTTGGATTCTAATTAGTGATTTTCCAATTGTCCTTACCTTCGATGCTGTCCTCGGCCATGGAGAGGAGAAAGCAGGAAGACAATTGAGGCACTGGCGTGGCTGCTGCGAAGAGAGTCGGCGAGGCATGAGTGAAGTACTTCTGCGAGAGCAGATTGTACGTCTCAATAGCTGCATCGATGTCCTCTCCGTGAATTCCCACGGAAACACGCATCAGCATGTGCTGAGGCCTCTCGGCAATCTTTCCTCCCAGCTTCATCAAGTACGACCGCTCCAGGGTCTTGAAGCCGAAGTAGCTGTAGCCATAGTCCCGGTCATGGACCAGGGCCGAATTGAGCCTCTCCGAATTGGCCATGATGATGTTGTAGTGCTTCTCTGAGATCTTGGGTGACAATTTCCCCGTGGTCTCATTGATAGCCTTGTAGAGATCCGTCATGACGTCAGAAAAGAGTTTCTTCGTCTCCTTGTGCAGGTTCGAGACAACGAGTCGGGCTGCCAGTACGGCAAAGTCTGCATGATCCGTGGTCATTGTGGCAGCAATCTCTGCAGCCAGATTGTCCAATTCTGGAGTAGTTACTCCAGAATACAAACCCTTCTTCACCTTCTGCGTAATGGCCGGCTATTTTGAACAAAGACAATTTGGTCAGGAGATTTCTCTCGAAATTCCCCACAATCTCTACTTACAGGATCCACAAAGTTCATATTCAATCCGTAGCAGAGTTTATTGATCCTCGAGGTGATCTTGTCGCAATTAACATCCTCCTTCCTTCCATCTGAAATGGGAAAAGAATTGGATTTGTCTGTTGCGGAGCACCCTCCCATTTAGGGCTCAATTTAGCTTTTCCTGGATATTTACCTCTCTTGATTACAAACATTTTAGACTCTTCACACTTTAATAGACACTTTCTCAATATAAAATTGATTTAAAATTGTAGAATAATGATGTAAATCTTTACAAAACTTTTTGCAACACGCTACGAATGTGACAAAAGGAAGACGCTTGGAGTTCCCGCGCTATTTCGCGAAATTTTTATTGGCCCTTTTTGTACGTAACAATTATTTGGTATTTCAATGTTGGCTGCCATGAAGTGCTCGAAAATGTAACTGCAGCGTATGCAGCAGATGTAAATGCATTATCACTGCATAACCCGGCCGGCTATCTACTATGTATAAACTCAGTACTGAGTATAATACTTAGTACGAAACTAGTACTCGAAAATTATGAAAATTCGCCATTTTTCAGCTGAAATATTTACTATATACCAAATAGCTAGAAGACTTGCAAAAAATATTCTAGATTCCTTCAACCTTCTACTTTACAATTATGTGCAGACATAAGAAAAAAAATAACTTTAGGTACAGTAGACTCTTCGATATCCGGCTGACTGGGGGACAAATAACATTTAGGTTTTTTGAATGATCAACGGTTTTTCTATTTTGTGCTGTGTGAATTTATTTTCTGTCTGACAAAGAAAAAGAGAATTTTCTTCATGGTGTGCTTATGTTTCATTTTTTTATCACAATTATGTATTAAAAACTTCGATACAATGTTAATAATACTTTAATTCACTCTGGACAAACTTCATGTTTAGTGAAAATAATTTTGAATATATCAACCGCCAGTGTTTGGCAGCTGTCACCCGGATATCGAAGTGCTGGATATCGAAGAGTCTACTGTAGTCAGAAAAAATTATTTTCTGTATGGGACACCGGTGTTCCAATCGTCCTTAAAGCGTTAATAAATCAGTTGGTTTCCCCTATCCACCGCCCGAGAGCTGAGAAAAACTTGAGAGGTTTTTCAATTTAAAGAATTTTGTACATTTTGAAGCAGTCAAGATTTTATTTTTTAGGTTTATTTTAGGTCTTTTCACTGTAAGATGTTGAAAATCTTAGTAATGATGTATGAACATTTGTTTTTTTTTTGGTGGATTTCGTAAAAAAGTCTTATTAATTTGTAAAAGAAAATGTGTATTCGTTTTTTGTAACACATGACCCCTCTGGATTTTTTTACACTAATATTTGATAAATTAATTGAAAGAATTGTTAAATCTTTGGGTAGATAAAAATCAGTGCTTAATGCACAAAAGAAAAAACAAAATTGAAAAAATAGAAGCGAAAACAGACGAAAATTTATAAAAATTACAATAAATATAATTTATAAGTAAAAATCTGTCCATTATTTCTCAAATGAAGTCAATGTGTTCACTAAATCTTTAAAAAGAAAACTGTTAAAATCAAACCCTCTTTGGAATATGTAAAATTAATTGACATTGCCTCCTTTTCCTCACAGTCCCAGGTTATTTTCACTTGATTTTAAGGGAATCACCTGTAAAACTGTATAAGGCCACATAAATCGTAATTTACTTCGTGAAATATATCAATTCCTATTGTTTTTTCTACTTAATTTGACGATAATAAGTCTAACAAGCTCCTCTCGAGGAGCATGTTTATAAATCAAAAAATGTATTAGTTAATAAAATGTTAAGTACTGTGCATGGGAACACTTATTAATTTGAAATTAAGCTTTCAACTGCCATTTTAATAAGTAACTTATTTATAAATAAGTAAGCTGGTTACTGTGCATACCCCCCTATGTCTTTTTAAGCTTCTTTAAAACTTTTATTCTAATTCTAGAAAAAAACCTTGTATTATATTTTCGAGACGTTGAACAATTTTAAAAAAATCATCCGGATTACGAAGCGGAGATCTGTCATATTGTCTCCCAATCATCCGGATTACGAAGCGGGCACTGTAGATAGTAGATTTTGTCTGAAATATCCCAAAGTCTCAAATACTCATCATTAGTGTGCATGAGTCGACATTTATACTGAGTATATAGGGTAGAGTCAGTACTTTTTCGCCAGTAAGCACTTTTTCGACACCTACAAATAAAATCACTTTTTAAGGGAATTATGAGCTCATGGAACTACGAAATGAGTATTATTTCATGATCTCCAGTCTAACGCATCAAGAAACCATATCAGGCTCTTTACCGACTATATTATTTGCAAGTTATTAAAAGAAATTCTCGACAAGGTGAACAATCCAAAAATGGGTCCTGTGACGGTCGTCAGAGCGTCGAACGACCGAAAGTGGGGAACAATATGATGGTTTTTACGAAAGTCACTTGCCGTCGTAATAACTCTGAGATTACTCGCCCAGGACTAAAATATGACGCGCCAAAATGGGCTCTTCCAGTGACTTCCAGTGTCCCTATAAATAATCTTCCCCTCACTGAGTATATCTGAGGGGAAATATCACTCGTCAAATGGCAAATACAATTACTCAGTGCAGTGAATTCGCAAAGTAGTTTGCAATTTCGCGTGTTTTCTCAATAATATTATTGTATAGCATTAGGAGGGAAAGCTCCTTCAGTAGAGAAATGTGTTGTGATTTAGAAAAAGACAGTGCCGACAAAAATTAAACAAAAATTAGGCACTGTTTTGGTTGATAAATACCCGGACAATTTTTATGGAAAATTAAATTTCGTTATTCAGATGTTTGCTACTGTCTCAGGAGTATTGAAGCGTACATTAAAACGCTAGCTTCATTATTAAGACATTTATTGTCTAAAATTCCGGTCCAACTCCTCGATTTTGTCAATAGCGCGGCTACTTATAGGTTCTGCTGACCCGAATAAGAATAGCGCTGTACAGAGGGGACAGAATCGGGAACAATAACATAAAAATAATAACATAAAATTATATAATAATAATATATATTGTTTCGCAACAATATTGTGTGATAAAAATCTTGTGTCTTAAAGTCCTATTTAGTGAAAATATTAAAAGATTTTTGTGTGTTGTTGTCATCCAGCTGGAACATTTTCGACATGTCGGGCGGCTCATTGAGCAATAGTCGAATGAGAAAAATATTCGCAAATGTGAGTAGTGAAATTGGAAAAAATTGACCAAAACTCCATAAAAAGTAGCAAAAAACAAGAAAATATGTGAAGAATTAATGAGAAAACAGTGTCTAAGGTGATAGTATAGTGCAAAATTGTGCAGTGCATTTGACATTTTCATTGAGAGTACGTACGTCGATTTCGTACATATGCGGTAGAGAAAGATGGCAAGTGCACTATTTTTGGCGCGTTATTTTTTCGCACGGAAAAGGACCGTATGACTGTAATGACGCAGATTTTGTTCAATTTGCTTCTTCACTAGAACGATGACTAGCGATACAGCAATTTTTTTAGACCTCTACCAAAACATTTTAAAATACTACTAGTATCCCTGTACCAAGTTATGTTTCGAAAAACGGAAAGTTTTGTTACATTCAGGGTTTTGAAGAGCCTTAACGATAGTTGCTTCGCATTTTCTGCAAAATATAGCGACATTAAATTGTCACGTTTGTGTTCAATTACGATTTTAAAAAGTTTTACAAAATATTATCGAAAATGCTTTTGTAGGCTTTTAGCCAATAAAATGAACTACCACTATGCAAAATATGGAACCGCTGTCACCAGCGGTTTGATAGCTATGCGCTCTGAAATTTGTTGCATTTTTTTCAGCCACCCTGTATATACTCAGTACTTCTTCTTCTTCTTCTTTTTCTTCTTCTTCTTCTTCGCTTTAAAGTTTTAGGCCGGACGTTCTGACAACATCCACACAGCCAATACACACGACTCTTCGTTATCCGGCTGACTGGGGGACAAAATGACATTTAGGTTTTTTGAATGATCAACATGATCAACGCTTTTTATATTTTGTGCTGTGTGAATTTATTTTTTGTCTGACAAAGAACAAGAGAATTTTCTTCATGGTGTTCATATATTTCATTTTTTATCACAATTATGTATTAAAAACTTCGATACAATGATAATGATACTTTAATTCACACGGGAGAAACTTCATGTTTAGTAAAAATAATTTTAAATACATCAACCGCCAGTGTTTGGCAGCTGTCAACCGGATAACGAAGTGCAGGATAACGAAGAGCCGTGTGTATATACTCAGTACGATCTGTGAAGTCAGTACGGATAGCCAGCCGGGCAGTACGAATGGTCGGCCGGGATGATGCATAAGATGTGTAGGGGAAACTGCTAGAATTCTGCAACAGCTGATTTTGACACATCACCAATTTGCCGCACAAAAAGTGTTTAGGTTTTTTTCTCCGGATAAAAATGTTGTTCCCTCTCGCAATAAATACTGTTCTTTCTGTGATTGCATTCATTGCAACAAATCATCTAATTCCCAATCTCAAGGATATGTTTATAAAAGCAAATGTCTTTGGGATAGACATGAGTAAAAGGGATAAAGTTAAAATGTAAGTTGGCCAGAGTTAATTCTTATGCAATTCCCTGACAATTTTATGCAATTTCCAGTCCGGAATCCATGGGAGTGGTCACGGGATCGATGTACCTGGTGGTATCCTTCCTCTTCATCCCATTCCCATTCACAGAACACATTTTAAGTGACTCAAAAGGTGCTCAATTCCCTCACAATGAATTTGTTGAGTTGATCTCTGCCCTCCTCTCGATCTGCTGCATGATTCTGCTGGGATTTGCAGATGATGTGCTGGATCTGAGATGGAGAATAAAGCTCCTACTGCCCACAATTGCCTCCTTGCCTCTTCTTATGGTGTACTATGTGAATTTCAACTCAACGACCGTGATAATGCCAAATATTGTGCGCCAATTTGTTGGGCATTCCCTCAACATTGGCTTCCTGTACTACATCTACATGGGAATGCTGGCTGTCTTCTGCACCAATGCCATCAATATCCTGGCTGGCATCAATGGCCTCGAAGTCGGACAGTCTCTCATCATTGCCCTGTCCATTGTCACATTCAACTTCGTGGAGATTTTCCTAGGCAGAGGAGATCAGTGCCATCCGTTCTCCCTCTACATGCTCCTGCCCTACATTGGCACAACTTATGCTCTCTGGCTCCACAATAAGTAAGTACAGCAATCAATTTTTCTATTTCCATTTTATTCGGAAGAGTATTTCTTTATGATACATGCCATTTTACAAAGTAAAATATTATTCCTTCAATTCGGAATTAAAAAAAAAATAAAAACGAAAAAGACATTAGACCTAAATATAACGACAGTCTTCATTGATCGTTCATCATCTGCGAAATAAGGCATCATACACAATTTATTACAAAGAGGATATTTAGTTTTTTTAATGCTTTACAATTATTACATCATTTTTTCTCATTAAACCTGTATATTGACTTGTGCATCGCTCAGATTTCTCTCTCTCTTCTTTTTTTACACACATCGATAAGAAAATGCTTTAAAATGATTTTTTCTTCTTGATCTTTCTTCCAATCTCTATCACAGTTTTTTTCTGTATCTCTCTCTCCGAGAAGCGAGTGTAGAAAAAAAGAATCATGCATTAATTTGCATTAGTTTTTTTTTGTTATCATATTTGAGTATTATTTTTTTTAATTGTTCTGATGCAGGTCAGCTTATGTGGATAATATTGAGGACAGAGTAGAGAGAAAAACTCTGGATTCTTGTTATAAATAGAAATTTAGCCATGGAAAGAACCAATTATCTCGTACAACATATCATTTCCCCTTAGCCGAGACACACTCTAGCTTCTCTTCATATCCTTCAATTGTATTAGCAACTGCACTGAGAGAAATCCGAAATATTTAAAATAACATTCCGGAAATGTTAATTTTACCCTGCATTATTGATCCGAAATCGGTGTAAATATTACCCTTTTTAGGTGTATTAGGGGTTAAAGTTACCCTCTTCTATCTTAATTTTACCCTTAAAAAGGCGTAAAATTAACATTAAAAAATGTTGATATATTTGTACACCTAAAAAGTGTTAGTTACGAGGAAAAAAAGGTTATTGCACCCTCTTTTTTTCTCATAGGCTATCTGCATTCAAAATGCATGAAATCTGCGTGAAATGCACACAGCAAAGATGCTAATGCACTCGATTAAATGTCAGATAAATCTTTCGTCTTTTACTAAGCCGAGACACTTTCCCTTCCGCCAAACAGAAAGGCGAAATTGTGTTCATAAAATAATAAACAGCGATTGGATTATGATGTTTTTCCAATCAAAAATAAAAATATGAAATCTTTTTCCTGTAGACTCCATTTAACTTCAGTTAAAACGATTAAAACACTCAGAATTACTTTTGAGAGAAAAAGAATTTGGTGGTGCCTGTTGGCATTTTTCGAAATGCCGCGAAAATTCACGTTGAGAAAATGAGAGGTTTTTTAATGTTAAAATTGTTTAATTCCTTAGAGTTAAGTCATTTTCACAAGAAAATGCTTTTTATAATTTAGTTGAATACAGTTATTTGGGTAATTTGTAAATAATTGTCGATATTACAACAAAAACATTGGGATGAAATTTTGAGCTAGAAGACTTATATTCTTTTGAGCTGTCCCAAAATTCAGGATAGGTTTGAGAAAAACCCTTTTGTACAACATTATTTTGGTTAATAAGGAATGCAAAAGTACATATTACAAGAAGGGACACGACCTGCTAATAAGCATAAAATAGAGAAGAAAATATTTTGTTGCATTTTAGAGATTTTTTGCAACCGTAGCGCCTCCAGACGTTTGCAAAGTGAGTTATTTGTGTCTATCTCTCTCTCACAGTTGAATTGCGCACGATTTAAGAACTTTTTATTTGAAGTGATATTTGCATTTAATTTCTTTGACATCGACAAGCGGTTTTCGGCAAAGGTTAAATGTCGATGGGTGGCTTGAAGTTGATGATGTCAGATCCACCCCCTCCCACCTCCTTCCACCATTTTGGAACACCCCCAAATTTTGTTTTTTTTTTTTTTAATAATTCAGCCCCTATGGCATGGACCGATCTCAAATTTTAGTATATTACAGCTGGGCCTAAGACCTTTCGATTTAAAAAAAATAAGCTCCCCGACCTCCCTGACCCGAGCCATAAGGGGTCAAAAATTAATTTATCAAATAGCCATATCTCCGGTTCTAAATATCGGAATTTGAAAAAAAAATGGTTTTTGGAAAGCTCTCATGGAGTACTCCAACCCTTATGACACCCCAATTCCATCTGATTCAATCGAAGAAGGTCCGATTAATCGAAAAATCGATTTTCGAAATTTCAATTTCGAATATTTCGAAAATTAGACTATGGTTTTTCTTTAAATTTTAGCATGTTGTAACTGAGGTTGAGACCTTTCCAACGGCGGGTCGCACTACTCCCTCAATGTTCCCTTACCCGAGCTATAACCAAAAATGTCTTGACCGGTCTGCATTTTCTTGGTTTATGAAGCGATTTTAATGAAATTTTAGTATATATTGTATCTGAGATTGAAATATTTCTAACGATGGGTCCCATCCGTCCTCACTCCAACTCACTGTACTCCGACCCTTACTATATTCAAATGGACCGGACTCTATCTCTAATGTTTATTTACCGATTTCAAATTTCTTTTTTTTTCTTTGGTTTTCCTTCCCCACTCAGACTATTTAAAATAGAAAATGACCAGTGATAAGCCCAGATAAGCTTATGGTAGCTGAGATTCTTTATAGGTGACCTACTGTTGAGTAAATCGTTCTTTTCTGTCGAAATGGATAAAAATGACTTCGAATTGTTGCAAGTACAGTAGACTCTCGCTAATTCGGCTCTTTTAAGATCGGGCTACTTTTTAATTCGTCAGCAGTTAAATTAAAAAAAAAAAGTTTGACATTTTTCAAGTTTGATTATGATTATCAAATAAAGCAAATATGCTCAAATTTGCAATGGTTTGTTATAGTTCTGATGTGTTATTGCATTATTAAGGAGTTTCCATGAAATTTACAATAGCAATAGCAAATAGCAAACTCAATATCTATATGCACATGAATAAAAAATCGTTGCATTTCAAAAAATTTGTCGACCGAATATCTCTCTAATTCGGGTGACACTTAGGTTCGAAATGCCCGAATTTGAGAGAGTCTACTGTACACCTCGAGTTGCAATCATTTCTAGGTCACCTGTAAAGAATCTCAGCTACCATAAACTTATCCAGAGTTTTTTTAAACAAGTTTAAAGAAAGATTCCGAGAAACAAAATCGTTTTATATTCTCTATTTTAAATTTTTAAGGTATTTTATTATTTAAAAAAAGGCAGTGTGTCTGCGTCTAGGCTAAAGGAAAAATGGTATGGTGTCTGAGATAAATTGGTGTTGTTCATGGCTAAATTTCTAGTTATTACTAGACAATCACAGATTTAAATAGTTAGTAATTCTTTAACTATATATATCTTTTCTAGTCATACACTTGATTTTGACCTTAGAATTGGTTAAATATTTTGGAGTAGAGGGAGGTGGAGCACATTTGAACGTGGGGCAACTTTGAAATTGAGATTTTCTCTTATGTTTAAATGGAACTGAGCCATATAATGTAATTCATCTTTGCAATTGGTTGCACAAACTAAATTATATCACGATAAGGCTCAAAGCTGCCCCACTTCCCCCTATATCAAATTTTGCTTTCCACTGTAAGCCCTCAATATATTGCACTGACCTGCTTTATATAAATTAGTAAGCTTGATAATTTCTTTACCGTCCGCTCTCTACAAATACTCATCATCACTCTCCTCCTCCCAATGGGCATAGATATTTGTGATGATATTGTCAAAGTTCCAGCTATTCTGTTCGACATAATTGGGCGTGTAGTATTTGTCGCCAAATCGCTGGACTTTGTTGAGTTTCATCTGGCCATCGACGTAGAATCCCTTTGTGATGAGATTCTGCACGTGGCCTACGTCGATGATTTTTCTGGTGTTGCTGTCGAAAGTGAAGTGTTCATGCTGAAATTCGTATTCAAGGCGTTTGACGATGTCAATGGGCTGTGCACAGAATTGACACTGCCAGCCTCCAAAGTGATTTAGGTCTCCCACGATCATTGCTGCCTTGTCTATGGTCAGGAGGCGATTGAGGGTGTCTCTGGGATGATCCCGGAAGACACTGTGGTAGCAGGCAAAGCCACTGACAACGGTGCTGGCGGGATGTTGCCAGAAGAAGCCGTAGACGTTGTATTTGAGACGAAAACGAACGGGCTGTGGCCAATTTTTGTACCATTTGAAGTAATTGATGGCTTTTCGATTGAAAATTTGATCGAGATGGCTGAAGATGATGACATCGTCATCGCGAAGGGCCGCGGTCTTTGGCAATTTGTTGATGAGGTAGTCGTAGATTTGGGCGGGATTGCATTCCCGGTGGTGCATTAGGAGGATTCTCTGACGGTGGGTGGTGAAGAGTGTGGATTTTCTCAGGGTTATCATCTCCATGAGGTCACACACGACAAATAACTCAACGATATCCATCAATTCCATCATCTGTACCTCCAGCAATTGGAGGCTGACCACGGTGGATTGGATGAAGTAGATGACACGGTGTCGAACTGTGTGGGATGAGGTGAAATTCAAGGGAATCCTACCGGCAACAAAAGCCCTCCAAATAACCTCAGGTTGACCACAATCTGGTCCATGCCATTCCGGATGACATCGACATCGCACATCGTCCGTATCATTGGAATCTACGCCCACAGTGCCATCGGCTTCAGTGACAGTGCCTTCGCGAAAGCACGTCACAGGACCTCGTCTCACGAGACTGGTAAAGGGCGTTTCCGCAAAAATCTGCGTAAAATTGCCCAATTGCACCATCAAAATGCCCTCATTGACTGCACCCGGCCTCAGTGTCCTTCGATCACTATTCCGATTGATAAATTTGATGTTAGAATCCACGGAGGGCTCATGCGATGGCCCCGAAATGACACTGAACCTCAGGATGGCTCCAATGAGGAAGAGTTGTAGCAAAAATAGGCCCCATAGAAACAGTCTAGAATCAATTCTACTAAGCATTACTCCCTGTGATTCAATAAATTTATCTTTCTGCTCTTCCTGGGAATTTAATCTCATCAACACTAATCACACCACATTTTTTCAATTTAAATCAATTAAAATACCCTGCTTTCAATGAACTCAGTCGGATTTCAAGCACTTTTTTTTACTATCCTAGAATGTCTTTTAGCTCGTGGTGCAGTCTTTTTGTCTGCACTTGGTGATTATTGTGGATTTTTCTTATTAAAGCATTCAGAATGATTAACAACACAAAATGTAAATAAATTGAACACTGGAGGATTGTCAAAATGTGCCGAGGGGTTCTTGCACTGGCTGAAGATGATTCATAAGTGACCGGACTACATAAGAACAACAGGACAGCATTTATGCGCCCCTATCCCTATCCCTATTGCACAAAATAAATTAACAGACATGAGATGCATGAGCATGAGATTATATTTTTTGTGTACATTTTATTAGATAAGATTGATAGGAATTAATGATTATCTATCCTTTTACATCACAAAATTGATAACCTAATAACACCATTATTAATGTGTAAACAATCACCACTATTATAGTGTTAAATCATGAAAAAAGTGTTTAATTTAAAATTGTCGAATTTTTGTGTGTACGCTCAAAAATTGTTGAATTCTGTATATATATGTTGAATTTTCATTTCATTTTGAAGATTTTTTTCTCCCTTTTTATACATTTGTAGTGTTCTTTTTCTGCACTCGGGATCCCCCTCTTAATGCAAGATGATTATATCTAATGCTCAGATCTTCACGATATATACTTATTATGAATATAAATATTTGATGTTCTATATGGCTTTTGCCCAATGAAAAGCATCTCGACTGAAGTATAAGTCTTAAATGGAAATTCAACAATTTTTACTCAAGTTTCGTTTAAAAATTCAACAACTTTGGTTGAAATACACAAGACTTCACACTATAATAGTGTGAAATATTATAATCAAACTATAACAGTGTTAATTTTTGATCATGTGACAAAAAATACCATAAAGTTGTGTATTTTTTCACACTATAATAATGTGAAAAACTATAATCATACTATAATGGTGGTTATTTTTTAGATTTTTTCAACAGTTTTAAGTCACGAAACATTGTTAAAAAAATTTTATGACAATAATTGGAAATTTTACACAGATCGCAATTAAGTAATTAATCTATCCGATTTCACACTATTATGGTGTTAAAATTTTACACATTTTCAAATTAAACAACATTGTTGAAAATTTTTCAACTATAATAGTGGTAATTTTCAATCACGTGACAGTAAATTACCAAAATATTGTGTATTTTTTAAACATTTTTAAATTAAACAACTAAAATGGTCGATTTTGCACTATTATAGTATTAAAATTTTACACATTTTTTTACTGTGTATGTAAAGCCATGAGAAAATCTTAAAATTCCGAATTATAAATGATTCGAATTACCCCAATGATTCCAATTCCAAGTAACCATGTTGTTCAAAATGTATTTCTAACTCAGTCAGGACTTATCTGAGGGCCTTTTTAACTAAAATTTTCCTACAGAATACCTTAGGATGACGTGCTAGACTGGTTTCGACACATTGAACCATTTAAAAATCCTGAATTGTTGTTGTTTTCTTAATACAATTAGCCCGTGGAACTGGTAACAGCCAAAATTCCGAGTCTTATGTTTACGTAAACACTATATCGTGTTATAGATTATTGATTATCGTAATTTAACCCATTTCTTGCCATGGTATTATACATCATACGCAAATTGAGTGATTTTGGATGATTTATTACAAGGCAATTGATATTCGAATTTCTGACGGAAATGGATTTTTAGTTACTTTAGTCCTTTAATTACTTGAAAAAAAATATCCCGACAGAGATGGGAATACATTTTGTTGTTCTTTTCTCGCTTCGCGTGAAGTCATGCAAAAATTTTGCTCAAAATGGTGGAAGGAAAATTCGACATCCCGTCGAATTTGTTAAAATTGGCCTCTTTCCTCTTTCTTGATTTAAATTCTGGTTGCAAATGTGTTTTCTTGGATAGTTACTCTATATAAAGCAATAGAGTTTGTAATGAATTAATGTACAGAATTTAAATTCAGTGACCGTTAAGACACGTGTTTGAGGGCGGCTCCCTGCGCTCCCATAATGAACAAAAAAAAATTTCTTTTGAAAAAAATCATCTATTAATCTGTAGGAAACTAATCCCAAAACATGAAAATTCTATCTCAAGTATTTTGGTACATTGACTGAATGGGTTAATGTAGTCAGCTATGATATTCACGATCATTCCATATGCTTTCGTAGCCTCAAAAATCTAATAGGGTAAAAAGTGGAAAGCGAGACAGTTTGGAAAGTGGGACCAAACAGTGTAGAATGTGGGACACCTCCTTAAAAACTTGATAATAAATCAATTAAATATTTCAATTTTCAATAAAAAGATTATTAAACCTAATTTAGTGATTTTTTGTGAAGTTAAGAATGCTAAAGTCCTTATTAAACAATCAAAGGATGATTTGCAAGAAGAATTTAAAAAATGTATTGCATGCCTGATATTCATAACCTTTGACACGGTAGTTGTCATTTTCTCTGCTTCTTATGGAAGTTGCTAGGAAAATATCAAAGTGTTTTGTTTGATTTTTCGGCATAATTTATGAAATATTATTAAGTTCGTAGTGAAAATCGAAGGACATACATCCATTTAAAAGGCGAATGAAAAATATTTGTGATATATTATATTTACAATTGTGTAACTGTGTAAAATTTCACACTGTTATAATCATAAACATTTTTCAACAATGTTTCGTGATTTAAAACTATTTGACAAGTTCTAAAAAATACCACTATTATAGTAGGATTATAGTTTTTCACATTATTTATTATAGTGTGAAAAAATGCATAACTTTATGGTATTTTTTGTCACATGATCAAAAATTAACACTATTATAGTATGATCATAATTTTTCACACTATTATAGTGTGAAGCGTTGTGCATTTCAACCAAAGTTGTTGAATTTTTAAACAAAAGTTGTGTAAAAATTGTTGAATTTCCAATTAAGATTTATACTTCAGTCGAGATGCTTTTCATTGGGCAAAAGTCATATAGAACATTAAATATTTATATGCGTAATAAGTATATTGTGAAGATCCGAGCATCAAATGTAATCATTTCGCATTAGGGGGGATCCCGAGTACAGGAAAAACCAATAAAAATGTTTGAAAAGGCAAAAAAATCAAAATCTTTGAAATGAAAAGAAAATTCAACAATAAACAGAATTCAACAATTTTTGAGTTTTATAAGTCTGATCCTATTATCCTACAATTTAGACGCATTTTTATAAAATGGGTATAAAATTGTAGTTTTGATGTTACAGTTTTTGGATCAGCATTTGGTTTTCTGAGTTTCTAGTCAAGATTTCATAGTTTTACCTCGTTTCTGGTTTCATAAACCTAATTAAAAAATATTTTTCACTTGGATAAAAATTATCCACTTTTTTTTATATAAGATGACAAACACTGAAACAGCCCTCGGGCAAATGTAGCCACTCTTCCGTGGCGGGATAAAACTATCAATGATTTTTCACTAATAAATGGATAATTGTTAGACGAAAAAGTACTATTGATATTCCAAGCAATATTGCCATTTGGATGAGCAATTTGAGAAAAAGATTTTTTCAGGATGTTTGCATCAATTTTACCACAATTATAAAAATGTCATAAAAAAGTCGGCTAAAGCCTTTTTCTTTAGCTTTAAGTGATATATTTTTTTTTATTTATTTATTAATGGATTCATGTCCCAGTACAATTTTTAAGTACATTATTGGGGCTGTATAAAATAAATTATTTTTTTTTATAGTTGAGAAAATTGGCATGTATTAACATCAGTGAGCTTCATTGTATCAAGCGAAACAATGTTTGGTATCTTCAGTTTAAAATTTCGCCTGGTAAACTGGTGGCAATTAGCACCCTGAAAGTGGCTATATCTACCCAGACCGGGGCAAGTGTATAGCCAATATGTCATACTTTTTAGACTATCCTCTCTAGAAAAACTCAAGGATTTTAGAGCTTTGAACTATAGTGTTTCACACAGCCAATATCCTAATGCTGCTTATGAAATATAAAAACATTAGACAAACCTTATCATTTTTTCACAAATCATGTGCGAAAAAAAGCCTCATTTGCTGGCTAAAAGTACCTCGGTCTCCCCTATATTATTAATTTCCCTATTTAGCAAAAATGTTAATACACGAAAATAGTTAAATGGATCATTAATATATCAATTGGCATGTAAAAAAATACCAAATAGTGTTTTGGAACTCATATATTCAACTAAATATGGAGACCACGTCTCTTAACATTCCGATCCGTGGTACACTTCCCTTATAATCTGCGACTACAACATACTAAAATTAAGCCCGATGCACAATAGAGTTTTTGAGTTATTTAGAGAAGAGGAGTTTAGAGTTATTTAAGAGAATGTGTTTATTTTATTTTTAAACTATTCTTTATTTTTGAGATCAAGAGATCTTAATTATTTTAAATATTTTTAGTAAAATTAATATAATTTTTTTTTATTTTAAGTTCATTTTTTCGCATTTTTTGGTACTCTGGATATACTCAATTGATATGGACAGTCTGGGAAAAACAATTTCTTTTGACTATTAAGAAACCGATAATTTTTTTTTTTTTAAATGATCGAAAACTATAAGGATGTTCAAATCTAGGATACTTTTTTGTAAGAGTTAGATTAATTCCCGATCTAAGATGCGTTTGATAAAAAAAAATTGGTTTGATGCTAATGCAGCAGTCCCCAAATACTTGAAGGCTAATGACGCTTTAATTTATTTAAAAAATAAAAATGTCTCTAAATTTCTAAGTTTTTTATTATAACATTTTTAAAATTAATTTAACTTGTTATTCGCAAAATTTAATGAAAATGTGGAACAGAAGAACTGTAAAACGGTCTTCAGACTAAAGGTAGTCCCTTTAGCCCAGTTCCTGGAGGTCTCAAAATCCTAAATAGCGAACAATTTTATTGCTTTTTGCATGGGCCTCTCGACATTTCATTTTTAAGATAATTGACTTATCAGTGTGATATTTTTGGAAATTGTGCATTGAAAGCTATCTAAAAATATATATTTCATAATGCTCGCCGAAATAATACAAGAATTACGAGCAAATTTGGTTAAGTCGCGGTGCAATATCTGTAAAATTTTTACAAAGAAAAATGAAAAATAGCTTCACTTTTTATTAGGGTTGATGGGCCCCTGGCTTTTTGAGAGCCTAATAGGTCATTTATATTTCCAAAAAATCGTGATTGATAATAAATTATTAGAGCGGTTAAGCCATATGGCTAAGCTTTAGGTCTGACGCCCGTATAAGAAGTTTATGCTTCATACGATTAATATCCAAAAATACAATTAACCCTTTAAGGACGATTGGAACACCGGTGTCCCAAAAAGAAAATAATTTTTCCTGCTTACCAAAAGTTATTTTTTTCTTATGTTTTTAGGTAAATGCAAAGTAGAAAGTTGAAGGAATCTAGGATATTTTTTGCAAGTCTTCTAGCTATTTGGTATATAGTAAATTTTTAACTCTTTCGTCTCCTTTGGGACTCTGGGTACCCATGGAAAAAATAATTTTTTTAGACTATTTAGAATCGATAAAATTCCGATTCTTGTGGATGATTACAAACTATAAGGATGTCCAAATCTAGGATATTTTTTGCAGGATCCCAATTAACTCCTGAGCTAAGATATTCTTGGTCAAAAATCGTGAATTTTCGATTTTCTGCTTCCTTGCACATATTGTGACTTTTTTCATATTTCTAGACCCGAATAAGGAAAAACCTCTCGGGGCCAATAAGTATGATAACTATCAATTACAGATTACATAAATTCGAAAAACAATTTTTTCATAAATTTTCAAAAAACTTGTTCAAAGTTGATGGGTACTCTCGTCCCCAAAAATCTAGAGGTCAAATGTAAGGTTATCCCGCCAGTGCCCGCCATTTGGTTTTTGATTTTTGACACCAACCTTGTAAGAAAATTCAAGCGGGAGCGAAATTTTTGTCAATATGGCCGATAATTTTGACATTTGGCAGCGAAGGAGATTGCTTTCGGGGAAGTTTTTCCTATTCTTCCAGATTTTGGTGAATTCTGATTGTCCAGGAAGTGTTTTTTTGGCTCTTGAGAAAGCTTAATGTGTCTGCAATAACATCCTGTTGAGAGAAATGTGTGTTAAAGTGCTATTCTGTGAAATATTTTGAGGAATCTGTTGGCAAGCAGGAGCTTGGTGTCCTTTTCAGCACTTCCTGGACATCCCACAAGATACTGGTCAATAATTCTTCTTGTTTTAGTGATCAACATTGTAAAGGAGTCATTTGACATGCAAAAATAATTCACAAAATTGATATTATTGGCTTTTGGAAAATTGAAGTTTGTCCAAGTTTCTATCTTTTGCGTTCTTTAGGGGACGAGAGTTCCCATGAGTTTTCCAATTTCCCAGAGGCGGAGAAAATTGTTTCTCTACAAAAGTATCATATTTGACCACTAAGACTTACAATAAAGTGAGTTTTACTGAAATTTGTTCGCTGGATATGTTGTGGTCCGGAAAGAGTTAAACTCAAAAATTACGAATTTTTAAATTCTCATAATCAAAATTGATTTTATTTATTTTTTATACTTCTAATATTTTTTAAGCAAAACCGTTTTGGAACAAGAAACTATAATACTTAAACATAATATTTTTCATTAGAGTGAAAATTATTGGTCATTGGTATTGTCAGAAAAATTACTTAAATTTTTGGGCTATTTTTGTCCCTATCGTTCATAGAGACAAAAAGTAAATCAAATCTGACTCTGTCGGCTTTTCTAAAGTTAGATGTAAGACGTTTCACATGTTTTGTTTATCGGTTGCATTTTTAATTGCTGATTTTCGGTCAGCGAAAACTGTCTCGTCGTTAAAGGGTTAAGAATTACTATTTTTTTTGTTAATTACCTTTGCAGATATCCCTCAAAGGTGTTCGTGGGCGACACCTTTTGCTACTTTTCCGGAATGACATTTGCTGTTGTGGCAATTCTGGGGCATTTTAGCAAAACCGTTTTGCTCTTCTTCATTCCCCAAGTCATCAATTTCCTGTACTCTGTGCCTCAGCTCTTCCACTTCATCCCGTGCCCCCGGCATCGTCTGCCAAAGTACAATCCCTCAACGGACAATCTCGAAGTCAGCCAGACGACATTTCGCTACCACGAACTCCATCCTCTGGGCAAGGTGGCCGTGAGTATCTTCAGGCATCTGCGACTGATTAAATGGGAGGAAAAAGACTCAATTGTCACGACCAATAATTTCACGCTGATCAATTTTGTCATCCTGAAATGTGGCTCAATGCGTGAAGATCGAGTGACGTGGATTTTGATGGGTATTCAGGTGCTTTGCACAGGTGTTGCCTTTATGATACGCTATCCTCTGGCTGGATATTTTTACAATTATTAAAAGAAAAAAAAGTACCACTGGAATTTAATTGTAATTTTTATTCATTTTTCTATTTACTGTAAGAGCTACAAAAGCCAAAGATTTGTTGGGAAATCGGACATTTGTTTTTCACATAAATAATTAAATAGCGTTGAGAAATTCATTGAGAAAATGCTTTTTGCCTGCGGGAATTATGGATCAATTTTTGTTTTTAGATAGTATCTTCTCCAATGACAAATTCATCCTGAATCCTCTTGAGTTTGACTATCAATTCCTCCACTCCCATTTCTCCGTGAACCTTGTTGTCCCTGGTGCGAATGTTGACGGTATTCGAGGATTTCTCCTTTTCGCCAACAACAAGAATAAAATTGAATTGCGCCAACTGAGCATTGCGAATCTTCTTATTCATCGTATCCCCATCATCGAGATCACTTTCAGCCATAAAGCCCACCTCATACAGCCTCTTCCGGACACTGTCGGCATATTCATTGAATGGTGGCCCCACCGGAACCACCATCAATTGCCGCGGAGACAACCAAAATGGCCATTTTCCCGCATAATTTTCCGTCAAAATCGCAATCATTCGCTCCACAGATCCCAAAATTGCCCGATGAATAATCACCGGCCTCTTAGTCTCACCCGATGCTGATACGTACGACAAATTGAATCGAATTGGCAGCTGGAAATCCAATTGAATGGTTGCACATTGAAATGGACGCCTAAGAGCATCGAGGATGGTTATATCAATTTTTGGCCCATAGAAAGCCCCATCGCCCGGATTCATCTTCCATGCGGCCCCAAAGTTATTCAGAGCCTCCTCGAGGGCCTTCTCAGCCTCATTCCACACCTCCAACTCGCCCAGGTACTTGTCAGGACGCGTGGACAGGACGAGATTGTACGTGAAGCCAAATACTTTGTAGACACTATTGAGGAAATCCAAGCAGGCGGTTATCTCCGACTTAATGTGCTCCGGAGCACAGAAAATGTGGGCATCATCCTGCTGGAATCTCCGGACTCGGGTGAGACCAGTCAGAGCCCCAGAAAGCTCATTTCGGTGCAGGACACCAAAGTCAGCCATTCGCAGTGGTAATTCTCTCCAAGAGCGATTGCGATTGTCGAACATGAGACTGTTTTTTTTTTTTTTTTGGAAAGAAAGGAATACATTTTATTTCTTCAAGAAATTCATTAGAAGCAATTTTCGTAAAACAAAAATCCTTTTTTAACCCTTTAAGGACGATTGGAACACCGGTGTCCCATAAAGAAAATAATTTTTCCTGACTACCTAAAGTTATTTTTTCTTATGTCTGTACATAATTGTAAAGTAGAAGGTTGAAGGAATCTAGAATATTTTTTGCAAGTCTCCAACTATTTGCTATATAGTAAATATTTAACCTTAAAAATGACGAATTTTTAAATTCTCATATTGAAAAATGATTTTAATTATTTTTTATACTTCTAATTTTTTTCAAGCCAAACCGTTTTTGAAAAAGAAACTACAATATTTACACGTAATATTTTTCATTAGACTGAAAATTATTATACATTGGCATTGTCAGAAAAATTACTTAAATTTTTGGGCTATTTTTGTCCTTATCGCTCGTCGAGGTAAAAAAAAGCATCAAATAAGAATCTTTTGGATGTTCCAAAGTCAGATGTAAGACGTTTCATTGATTTTGTTTATCGGTTAAATTTTTATTGTTGATTTTCGGTCCGTAAAAAGTGTCTCGTCGTTAAAGGGTTAAAAAAAAATCTGACGTTTCTGCCTACAAGGATAGGGGAAATTTTCTTTAAAAAGACAGTTTTTAGAGAAATTTCTCATAGAGCGCCCACAGAGCTGGGGTAAGTGTAAATAGCCGAGACAGCGACAACTGAGCGATAACCATTTTTTTTGCACTTCGTGTCTCGGCTATGACCATTTTTTTTTGGTAATTAATTACTGAGGAATTAGCATTTTTCGTTCCGAAAGCTCCTGACACTCCGAACATTTTTATTCGCGACAATTGTATGAATGATCGTTTATTTTTAAATCATTAAACCGCCAAATTGAAGATCTGTACAGTAGAGTTCCTCAAATTTGAACAATAATTTCAAAAACGTAACGGAATTCATGTAAAATTCATTTTCCCTAAATTAACCCATTTCTTAACATGGTATTATACATCATACGCAAATTGAGTGATTTTTGATGATTTATTTCTGGGCAATTTTTATCTGAATTGCTGTCGGGAATGGATTTTTAGTAACGTTAGTTATTCAGTTATTTGACAAAAATAGTCCGACAAAGATGAAAATACATTTTGTTATTATTTTCTTGCTTCGCGGAAGGTCATGCAAAATTTTTGCTCAAAATGGCGGACGGAAAATACGACATCCCGTCGAATTTGTTAAAATTGGCCTCTTTCCTCTTTTCTGATTTGAATTCTAGTTGCCAATTTGTGTTCTTGGATAGTTACTCTATCTAAAGCAATAGAGTTTGTAATGAATTGATGCACAGAATTTAAATTCAGTGACCGTTAAGACGTGTGTTTGACAGAGGCTCCCCGCGCCCCCATAATAGATTTTTTTTTTTTCAAAAAATTCATCCATTAATCTGTAGGAAACTAATCCCAAAATATGAACATTCTATCTAAAGTATTTCTGGTACATTGACTGAATGGGTTAAGAAAAATAACTTTAGAGAATATTTCAAAGTAATTTGTTCTGAAATAAATGGAATTTGTTGCGGAAGTTAATATAATAATATTGAGGAAACACCAGAGAAAAATGGTTTTAATTCAGACTCTACGCAAAATTTTCTCACATAACAGTCGTTCAAATTTGAGGAACTCGACTGTACACCGAAAATTGTTCATTAATAGAAAATTCTTCCAGGAGGGGAATTCTGTAATTTTCGTGGCATTGTCACGCGTGAGTTCGAAACCTGGCAATGCCATTCGAGCTTTTTTTGTCATATCCCAGCAACGAAAGTTCGGGGTTGGTACTAAAGTACGTGAAGTGCAAACTTGTTTGTACATGCCTTATGGGAATTTTACATTAGGTGACACAAGAGCTTTGCAGAACTATGTTCGTAGTTGGTGGTGAAATTGGAGTGGGGAAATTTTGAATTTAACCGTCATTTTGAATTTTAAAATTATTCAACGGTTTACCAACGTTTTTAAATGGTTCTCAACGTGTTTTTTTAAAATAAAATACTAAAAATATATTGAAATTTAAATTTATTAACAAAATTTGTTTATAATTAACATTATTGATAATTTTACTAGTTGCTAATCTTAATAATTTGATTTTTTACAAGATTGAGTTTTTATAATAATTTACGTTAGGAAAATCTTAGTTTTTATTACATATTTAACTATTTTTTTTATTTCAGTCTTTCTATATTATTTTTTTTAATTCGATAAATTACTTAAGAAAACAATGAATTTCTCTCACAACTCTAATTTACTACATTTTTCTTCCAATTGTGAGATAAAGAAAGATTTAATATTAATTTTAAAAATTAAGTGTCATAATAATAGATTTTCTATTCTGAGTTAAAATCTGGTATATGTTTCTTATTTTAGAGAAAGAATGAGCTATAACCTTTAAGATCACAGAAAAGTTTATATACTTTGAAATCACAGAACATTTAAAGAATTTAGATATTTTTAAGTTAAATATTTTCAAATTTGTTATAGTTTAGGTTACGTTTAAAGAAATGTGAAAGTTTGAAATTGAACATCTATTAAAGAATACAAAAGAGCTTAAATGACCTATTTAGAGATTTGAATCTTAAATGTTTATTTTAGAATTGATGGATATATAGGAAAATAAGATCTTATAAATTATATTACTTATTTTGGACCAAGTTTTGAGAACAAAATATTCGAGGAAAAGAGGAAAATCATTTCCTCTTAAAATATGATCCGTTATAATGTGATCGACGGATTTATTTTATGAAATTCTACGCAACTTAGATGGAAGCGTTATGTGCTCAGGAAACGCCACTGCAAATGGGTCTGGAATTTCAGAAGTCACCTCACGGTGTCTCTCATTTACATTCAGATTCTGATCCTGTTCTGCTTCTGATGAATTATTTTCTATGTTTTCCATCCTTGAACTTTTCTCAGCCCTTATTTTCTTTTGACGCAACTTCGATTGCTGGCGCTCGACATGTAGTCTTACCTCATGTCTATTCAGACGCATTATCTCTAAAATGGATTTAAAAAATATATTTAAAAAAATATATTTAAAAAAAAATATATTCAAAAAATTTTAACAAAATACCTGCGCTGTATTTAAAAATATTCAGGTCCAGGATATTTTTTCTCTTTCCCCTTCCCGTAACATTAAAATCTTCAAACACGTCAATTTTTGCAACTTTCGGCAAGAAATCTTTATCGCCAGGCTTTAAAAGGCGTCGAAGTTGTGTTTCCTAGAAAAGTAATAAAATAATAAGTACAATTTTTGATATTCAAAAACTTAATTCGAATATGGAAACAGTTTTAGCAATTTTATATGAATATTATGGAATTGATTCAATAATTAAAATACACAGCACAAAGTTTACAGAGGAGATACATCCGATACATCTATAAATCTCCAATCAATAAACTCACAATTTAAAATGATATTTGATACAGATTTTCACAGTCAAATTACAGAGAAAGTTAAATCGATTGTTCTTCCCAGACTATAGTCACTTTTCTCAAGTGATGAAAAATTGTATTATGAAATGAATCGAATAGTCTAAACAAAACAATGCCAGTTAGAATTCGTCAACACTAATGGAGCTACACTGTATATATCATGAATACTTACAACAGCAGCTTTGATTCCTTCATTATCAGCCATTTTCTGCTCCAACTCCATCAACTTTTCCACGTTTTCGATGGGAAAGTAGGATTTCACGCCTTCAATATACTTATTCAGTAAGTTGAGCTGCACGTTAACTTTACCCTGTTTGGCCATCAAACCTACAAGAAATAAATGAAATATATAATATTAAGTTTTTAAATGATATCATATAAACTAAATAAAATATTGGCAAAGTACTCACCATCCACTTTCACCTTCAACTCATTACATTCGATCTTTAGATCTAAAATGAATTATAAAAAAAAGATTTACAGTAAATATATCCTTTAATATTCAATAATATTCAAAAATTCTCTTATTAAAAATACCTTTGTTGCTTTGAATTAACTCCCTCATTTCTCGTTGCAAGCCATCAATTTTCGTCTCCAGACATCTAATGGAATCTGTAAATTTTAAACAAATAAAACTTTTAATTTATCGTCTATTTTAGTGTTTGCTATATGTAATGCAATTTATAACTTTTTGTTAGAGAAATTAATACACATACCACAGATGACCTCTGCCATTTCAGATTGTTCCATACCCAGACTGGCTGATTACATCTATAATTTATGGCAAGAATTAAAACCAAATTATTAAACAATACGTAATAAGAATAATAATTATTTCTTATTTACAAAATTTAATATTAAATGTATCAAATTCATAACAAAAAGGATTGCGTTTATACATTAGACACTATTACTGTGATAGAAAAAATACTTTTTTGAATGTAATCTGAAGCCCCTTTTAGAAACTCCCGGTACAAATACGTAAACATTGATAAATTTGTGTATATAGCCGTCTTAAAAAAAATGCATTCAAAAACCAAAGAAGAACCTAAAAGGCACTTACATTTTTTGGAGCCCCAGTTGCAATCTGGAACTCCAAAAATAAACTCCCGGATTGAACATAAGCAATATGAGCGAGAAATTGATGGATTTTTTCCTAATGTTGCCTTAAAATCACATTGAAAAGAAAATTTGCTCAACAATCTCTTTAGAGTCTAACAGATAATTTCTCTGTGACGAGGAAAAACGGTTTTTGGACCCCCAATTGCAATCAGGAGCTTCGAAAATAAACTCCCGGAATAAACATGAGCGAGAAATTGATGGATTTTTTGCTAATGTTGCCTTAAAATCACATTAAAAAGAAAATTTGCTCAACAATCTCTTTAGAGTCTAACAGATAATTTCTCTGTGACGAGGAAAAACGGTTTTTGGACCCCCAATTGCAATCAGGAGCTTCGAAAATAAACTCCCGGAATAAACATGAGCGAGAAATTGATGGATTTTTTGCTAATGTTGCCTTAAAATCACATTAAAAAGAAAATTTGCTCAACAATCTCTTTAGAGTCTAACAGATAATTTCTCTGTGACGAGGAAAAACGGTTTTTGGACCCCCAATTGCAATCAGGAGCTTCGAAAATAAACTCCCGGAATAAACATGAGCGAGAAATTGATGGATTTTTTCCTAATGTTGCCTTAAAATCATATTAAAAAGAAAATTTGCTCAACAATCTCTTTAGAGTCTAACAGATAATTTCTCTGTGACGAGGAAAAACGGTTTTTGGACCCCCAATTGCAATCAGGAGCTTCGAAAATAAACTCCCGGAATAAACATGAGCGAGAAATTGATGGATTTTTTGCTAATGTTGCCTTAAAATCACATTAAAAAGAAAATTTGCTCAACAATCTCTTTAGAGTCTAACAGATAATTTCTCTGTGACGAGGAAAAACGGTTTTTGGACCCCCAATTGCAATCAGGAGCTTCGAAAATAAACTCCCGGAATAAACATGAGCGAGAAATTGATGGATTTTTTGCTAATGTTGCCTTAAAATCACATTAAAAAGAAAATTTGCTCAACAATCTCTTTAGAGTCTAACAGATAATTTCTCTGTGACGAGGAAAAACGGTTTTTGGACCCCCAATTGCAATCAGGAGCTTCGAAAATAAACTCCCGGAATAAACATGAGCGAGAAATTGATGGATTTTTTCCTAATGTTGCCTTAAAATCATATTAAAAAGAAAATTTGCTCAACAATCTCTTTAGAGTCTAACAGATAATTTCTCTGTGACGAGGAAAAACGGTTTTTGGACCCCCAATTGCAATCAGGAGCTTCGAAAATAAACTCCCGGAATAAACATGAGCGAGACATTGATAGATTTTTTTCCTAATTCCGCCTTGAAAACACATTAAAGAGCGCTAAACAATCTGTCTAGAATCTAACAGACAATTTCACTGTGACGAGGAGATACACTTTTTCGAGCCCTAATTAAAGTTTGGAGCTCCAAAACGCGATTATCGGAGTGAACATGCAAAAAGATGACGCCAATATATCGTCTTTATTTTCGCGAAAATTCATTTCAATTAATCTCACAATCCCATATCACATAACACTTTTAAAATAGATAAACTTGATGTGGAAACTTACCTGAATCAGAATTGAGCCAAAAAAAGCACTGAATTGCACAAAATTACCCGGAAAAAACGATTGCAAAAGACAAACAAACAAAGCGGACAGCGCGATTGAAAAAATCAGCCATAACTGTTCAACTACGGACGCACCCCGAACACAGTTTGCAAACCTTTTGTGTCACCTAATGTAAAATTCCCATAAGACATGTACAAACACGTTTGCACTTCACGTACTATAGTACAAACCCCGAATTTTAGTGGTGAATTCAGTGGCGCCACACCAATTTTGTGGCCACCGCTGAGAACTAAAAATAGTTTTTCATGGTGACCACAAGGCTCCGAATAAATTGGGAGGCCGCCACCGTCGCGGCCTTTCGAACCCCAAACTCTTTCGTTGCTGGGATAATATGAGTTCGAAAATACAATTCATTGAATTTTTAATGAAATTACTTGATGAATTTATGAAAACACAGTATGTCTTGGATGATTTGTTTAACAAAATTCATTGTCATTTGAATTGCCAGAAATCTCAAATATGTGACTTCTGACAATGCCACGTGAGATGAAATGGCAATGTCACGGCTACAGAATCGCATTTTCGAAAAAGCTCTCCTAAGATTCGAATCCCAATTTGCCATATGGCATTGCCAGAGCGTTACAGAATTCCCCTCCAGGAATGATAAAATATGCTGAGTTTGCTATAAATTAAATCTGGGTAATATCAAAATTGTCTACAATTTTCGTGATTCTAAAATTAACACTCTGATTGATTGTAATTATTTGATAACAAATAATAAACTTAATCATTAAACCCATTAAACCAATATTTTATTAATTTAATTTAATTATTTATATATTTATTCCTTATTTCAAAATATATTTAAAAATTTCGAAGGGTAATATCAAAAATCTACGGTAATCGAAAAATCCCGTAGACATTTTTTTTAATAAGTTGAGAAACTTTTTTAAAAATAAATAATAAATAATAAAATAAATAATGAATAAAAAAATTAAAAAAAATGTAAATAAATAAATAATAGGAATTTTTAGTTTATAGGTGTATTTTTATATAATTCACAATATCTTTACTAATACTAATCAAATGATAATAAGTATAAATAAATAAAAATAAAAAATTAAAGAAAAACATGATTAAAAATTTGATGTTTTATGCGGATTATTGCTTAAATTTCATGGAAGCAATCTGACATTTTATATAAATTTTATATAAAACTTAATAACTTTCAATTCATTCCGGAGGTTAAAATCGACGCTAAGATAGCGTAAATTTAAAAATGCTACAGAAGAATATTTTATAAAAGTATTTAAAAATTCATATTGGTATTTTATGTTTCTCTGTGTTTTCGGTTGCAGACCTTTTATTTATTTGTTAATGAAACCTTTTTAGAAACAAATCGATTTTCTTTGATCCGAAACAGAGTATAATTGGAATACTAATGAAAATTTAGGTCAATTACATAAGCTGAAGTGTGCGGAGGTCATAAAGACGTCTACACATTGGGAACAATTTTTGTCAAAAATTTGCTTTTTTGAACGAAATCGTCTGGACTGCCCCTACTCTGAAAAAAAAGTTCGTAAAAATTTGCAAAAGTTTGCGAAAAGGGAAATTTTCAGGGCAAAGGGAAATTTTCTGTGTTTTGGGAAATTTTTAGTGTCGTCCTTTGGGGAAAAGGAATATTTTCTGTTTTGAGAAATTTTTAGTTTCGTCATTTAGGGCAAAGGGAAATTTTCTGTATTTTGGGAAATATTTTGTCTCGTCCTTTGGGACAAGGGTGTTTTGGGAAGTTAACCGTATCGCCTGTCAGAACGAAAGGAAAATTTCTGTTTTTGTGAGGTTTTTAGTTTCGTACGTTGGGCCAAAGGAAAATTTTCTGTGTTTTGGGAACTTATCAATATCGTTTGTCGGGGCAAAAGGAAATTTTTCTGTTTTTTTTGGAGGTTTTTAGTTTCGTCCTTTGGGACAAAGGAAAATTTTCTGTGTTTAGGGAAGTTATCAGTATCGTTTGTCGGGGCAAAAGGAAATTTTCTGTTTTTGGGAGGTTTTTAGTTTCGCATTTTGGGGCAAAGGGACATTCTCTGTGGTTTGGGAAGTTTTTAGTTTCGTCCTTTGGGGCAAATGGAAATTTTTTGAGAAAAGGAAATTTTTGGAAAGTTATAAAATATACTTGTGCAAGATGTGTTACAAACAAAATTTATGAAAATTGTGAAAAATGTATGAAAAACAAGATATCCCAAGACAAAGTTTTCAAAAAAACAAAAGTTACCGAAGACAAAGATTCCAAATACAAACTGGGAAAAACAAAAGTGTAAAAAACAAAATGGAAAAAACGAAGATTCCCGATCCCGAAGGAAATGCACCTCTATAAGCTGATTTAGGATTATCACTGGCTTAATTCTTCGCTGACCAATTTATATTTTTTACTGACAAATTTTAATTTTTTACTGGCCACATTTAATTTTTTATTGTTCACTTTTAATTTTTTACTGCTTTTTTAATTTTTTTTGCTGCTCATTTTTATTTTTTTGCTGTTCAACTCGAATATTTTTACTGCTCATTTTTAATTTTTTACTGAACATATTTTCTTTTTACTGATCATTTTTAATTTTTTGCTCATTAATTTTTAATTTTATACTGATCAACTCGAATATATCTACTGATCAATTCGAAGTTTTTACTGACCAAATTTAATTGTTGACCAAATTTAACTTTTTACTGACAAAGTTTTATTTTTTACTGAAAAAATTGAAAATTTTTGCTGATTTTTTCGAATTATTTGCTGATCAAATTTGATTTTCTGACCACTTTCGACTTTTTACTGACCACTTGTTTTTTGCCTTTTTTTAGATGGGAAAGCAGAAAATATTAGGAATAAGGACAAATCCTGCGCTCAAGAGCAACTCAAGAAGGTTTTGGAAGCCTTTCGTTGCGGTTTCACTTACACTATTTGTCTCCAATTAGAAACTTTCCCTTGTCTCCATTTGGATTAATTTGTTTCCAATGGCAGCATTTTACACTCGCGTATTTTTCTTGTATTTAAAAAGTTTTCAAATTATATCTAAAGAATTTTCACTAAACAGTAACATTCTAGAAGAGTCAAGGAGCAAATTTATGTAATTCTCTTCAGAAAAAAATATGAACTTATTGCGTTGAATCTTCTGTCAAAGTTAAAGCGTCTGGAAATGGTTTTGAATTAGGACATTTAACCCTATACTATTTTTAAAAACTGTTTTTCTTTATAGAAATGATATCTAAAAGTTATGCCCTAGAACGCCTAGAACCCTTTACGAACTAAGTCGTTTCTCGGCTTAAGCCGAGATGGATTTGTTAGAATCTGATGGAAATGTACGTTTTTGCACGTTTTAGCAATAAAACAAAATCAGATGGCGCTGTGATCGAGTAAACTTTGCTAGGGAATATTTGAATTTGAATTTCGGTTAGAAAATATTTTTAGAAGAAACTACTCACCAGTGTCCAGGACAATTCATGGGCTTCAGTGCAAATTTCTCTTTCTCCACGTCAAATGAGAACATATTGTCAGCATAGTGCTGCCAATGCCCAGAGACCTGCCACAACTTTGCGTTGTACATATTGGGCGAGATGACTTCCTGGAATCCGCGTTTTCTGTACTCACTCCGAATGAAATTCACCAAAGTGTTGTAGATATGGGCGCCACGTGGCTGAAAAAAGCACGATCCTGGTGAGAGTTCGTGGAAAAAGAACAGCTCCTGCTCTCTCCCCAATTTCCTATGATCCCTCTTTGCTGCCTCCTCCTGAATCTTCTCCCACTCCTTCAGTTGCTTCGGATCCGGAAATGATATTCCGTAGACGCGCTGAAGGGTCTCAGCTTCACTATTACCCTCCCAGTATGTTGAGGAGTTCTTGGTGACCTTCATTGCCTTGATCTTCCCAGTATTCCGAACATGAGGGCCTCGACAGAGATCAATCAACGGACCACAGCGATACACTGTTGTTGTATCCGTGGTAACTTTCTCATTGAGAATCCTCCTCTTGAACTCATTGTACTCAAACATCTTCAGTAGATCCTCCTTCTTCATCTCCAGCCGCTCAAAGGGCTGCTTCTCCTTCACGATTTGCTTCACCAGGGATTCCATTACGCTGTAGTCATTGGTGGAAATGCCATCGCCATCGATGAACATGTCATAGTAGAAGCCATTCTCAATTGGAGGACCATAGCACAAGTGTCCACCGTAAATCCTTTCCATGGCTTCGCCCAGGACATGAGCTGAACTATGCCAGAAAACAGCCTGGGCTTCGGGATCGTCAAATTTCAGCAGTTGCAACTTGCAATTCTGCTCTAACGGTCGATCCAAATCCCACAGAACATCATTAACCTTCGAAATCACACAATTGTCCGCTAATCCTTTGCTTATGCCCACGGCAATGTCATAGGGAGTCGTTTGCCACGATGTTCCAGGCACAACTTTGCCATCCGGCAAGGTAACTTCGATTGAATCTTTCAGTTTAGCCTCCAAATCCTCCAAGTACTTGGCTTTAAGTGTATCCCACATGCTCAACCGATGCTGAATGAATTCCGGAAGGGGATTCAATTCCTTGGCTGGAAAAAGGTTTATAATTACCGAGGGAAAATGAGCCCTGCGCGGAATTTATTTAAAAATCTGAGGTTATGTTGAAACATAACCTGAAAATTTTAGGTTATGTTTTGTAGAATTTGAAGAAAAATAAATTAAAAAAGAATAACTTTAAATACTTCAGAAAAACTAGAATTTTATTACTTGTCTTGTCATTTAATCTTTGTTTGAGAAATTTTTTTTTTCATTTTGAAATATTTTAATTCTAACCATTAAAATTAGGTTTTTTAAAAAAGAACTTAAATATTTAATAAGGTTATATTTGACTCTACGGGAGCGGTAATATAAAACACTTGACTCTCATTTTCCTTTATTGAACTAATGGGATTAGTTTGTAAATTCTTATAAAACATAACCTCAAAAGCCGGAATTATATTTATGTAAAATATTCCTGTAGACTTTGTGATTATTTGGAACCTTTATAACCAATTTTCAAGTGACTAAACCCAATAAATCATGTTGATACTTTTTTGGTAATATTATAAAAGCTATTCAAATGTTCCTTATACCGATGGCATTTGACGCCAATTTTTGGTATTCTGCGCCTATTTTTGGGATTTTTTTCACAAAAAGAAGGTTAATTCAATTTTCTTTACCTTCTTGTTATCGCGTTAACAGAATATTTAATTAAATTATTACTTGAGAGCTCTTAACTTTAATTTGGAGTAAAATACCACTTTGAGCTTTAACCCATTCCTTACCATGGTATTATACATCATACGCAAATTGAGTGATTTTTGATGATTTATTTCTGGGCAAAATGGCGGACGGAAAATACGACATCCTGTCGAATTTCTTAAAATTGACCTCCATCCTCTTTCCTGATTTGAAAACTGATTGCCAATTTGTTTTCTTGCATAGTTACTCTACCTAAATCAATAGAGTTCGTAATGAATTAATGTACAGAATTTAAATTCAGCGACCGTTAAGACATAGAGGGCATTTACACCGCCGCATTAGATTGAGATTATCCCAATCTTAGGGAGATTACATCGTAAAATCCCACACGACCTCTCGTATCGAATTGAATTGACAGTTTCCCAAATTGTCATAAAAGCCAGAAAATGCATTTGAAGGAACTTTTATATGCAATTGATTGGTTTTTTGTACTGTCAAAGTACTACCGAACCTCACTATTTGCTCAGCGCCAAGTGTTCTTGTGCTCCCCTCTGAGAAAAAGCGAAAATCGTAAAGAAAATTCTCGATTCTGTGAAAACAGCAAGGGAAAAAAGTGAAAATGAGTGAAAAGAAGAACTATGGTCTAGTGAAGAGACCAAAGTTTTTCTTCGTATCATCGAAGAAAAGCAAATATTGGCTATGATGGATAACAAAAAACATCGCAACTCTGAGATCTTCAAAGTTGTGAAAAAGGAGTTCCGGAACGCGGAATACACGCGAGACTGCAAACAGCTTGAAATAAAATTCGAAAACTTGAAGCAAAGCTATAATATAATATTAGAGCGCACAGCGCAGAATCAGGAAATAATCGAAAGGAACATGAGTTTTAAGATATTCTGGATCAGCTGTTCTAGTGTCGACCCCGGGAGGCATTCCATCGAACCCATGGACTGGAGTCCTCTCAGTATAGGGAGAGTAGCAGTGGTAATGAAAGAGTATATTGATCAGGGGCATGACATTTCCTATGTTTCTAGCGTGCTGAAAAACTTTTGAGTTTATAAGCTATTTTCTGTCATTGTGGAATAAATTAGCAAAAAATACAAATACAAAATAAAAGCCAATTTAATATCGAAGAGGCAACCGAAAACCCCAAATTGGCAACCTACGTAGTTTTGAAGATATCTCGTGAAATGTGTATGAAAACAGGGAAAAAATTACACTAAAACTGGTCGCATTTTTCAGAGCTAATGTCACCCCCCTGATATTGATTATAAAGAATATTCTAAAGGAATTTCTTTCAGATAAAAAAGTTCCGGAAGAGCATCAATCTCCGGAAGAGATAGAATTAGGTTGATGTTGTAGGTGCTCCCGAAGAAGCCCAACAACTTTCTCTGAACTTCCTCTGCCTTCTTCTTGCTCTCAGCATCCTTTTAGCCAGCAAATATTTGATTATGGTCATTTTGTGAAACTCCTTGCACCACACAATTGCACCTAACCTCACAATCGTTATTCGCGCAAAAGTTATTCCAATTTTTGCGATATAAACCACTACGATTGGATTGAACATTTTGGGACAATTCAATCTCAATCTAATGCGGCGGTGTAAATGGCCTCATATGTTTGAGAGAGGCTCCCCGCGCCCCCATAATAGATAAAAATTCTTGTTTAAAAAAAATCATCTATTAATCTGTAGGAATATAATTAATAGTTTATTTTTTTTTAATAGTTTATTTTAATTCACAATAATAGGGTCATCCCTCTTACAATTGTGAAAAAAGAAAAAAAAGAAAAAAATACAAAAAAATTAATACATCAAAATGAGAAAAAAAAATGAAAAATAAGCAAAAAGAAAAAAAATTTAGGCGATAATTTCTCAAGGCTCAGCCCGAAAATGCCGCCGAATAGCATCCGCAGAGTTACGGCTATTAGCCGGAATGGAGTTGTGAAGTACTATGCCCTTTACAAACAGTGTGCGATAAAGGCAGTCACTGTTAGATTTAGGTACTATAAGTCCTCGAACCCTTGCCGAACCCCCCCTAACCAGAATAACCTATCCAAAATATGAACATTCTATGTCAAGTATTTCTGCTACATTGACTGAATGGGTTAAAAAAAAGATTGTTTTGACGAAAATCGCTCTAATGTTGACACCTTAAGGTACCTTTTCTGTTATAAAATATGTCTCCTGCATTTTTAGGTTAGATGCAACATAACCTCAAAACTTCAAAACATAACCTCTTTAGGAAGTTGTCTTATCTGTACAATTTTAATTGAAGAAAACCAAAAGAAACATGCGATAATGCTCAAAATAAAGCTTTTTAGGTTACCTTTTTGACTCCCGGAATCAGCGGCTTTCTTGTCTTTCTTCATTTTGCCAGCCTGCAATACAAATGACCATATTTCAATTTCTACGGCATTTATGCACTTTCTGCAAAATCGATAGGCAACTACTTGAACACTAGAAGGGACTACAATCAGATAATAATCGATTTATCAGCTTGATTGGGAAAAAACAAACCAGAGAGGAAAATTGCTGTAGATGACGCAATTGAACAAAAGTGTGCCTATTGATTCTCTTAGCAATTGCCAATAAACCCATTGAATAACTACGTAAAATTGTTCTATAGCGTGAAATGTTTCATGCCTTTTCCTCCTTTTTCTCAGAAATGCACAATTCATCTAACTTTTTCACGTTTTCGTCACTCATGGTATGTTTTTCGTCACTTTTTTTCCACTACAGAAATTGCCACACGAAGTGTTTTTGAAATGCAAATGTTGGCTGCTGTGATCTTGTCAGACCGCAAAATAACCTCACTTTTTTCAAATTTTCTAGCAGTTTACACGTGCGCCATGATAAACAAAACAAGAAATAGTGCGCAGGTGTGAAAAAATTGATTTTTCTCTGAGGAAAAATCGATTTTGCTGGATTTAGTGACAGTGGATTTGTGATTCTTGGTGGAAATTTGTGTCTGTGCAAGTTGAGGGTGAGAAAAAGTGATAAGGGAGTGTTTGTCAGTTGCTGGAATTGTGTGAAAAATCATCCATCGTGGCGGACAGCATCAAGACGCAGAGCAAAATACACCCAAGTCCAGGGGCAGCCCGCAATGTGTGGGCTCTGCCCCTGACAGCTTGTGGGATGGTGACTGAGGAGAATAGGGATGCAACCACCACGCCTACCAATGACAAAGACAACAATATCCTGGAGGAAGCATCAAGTACGGAAGATATCTTCGATGTGATCAAGAATGGAGAAGTGGCAGATGTGGAGAATCTGGTGGAGAAATTGGGAGCAGAAACCCTCTCGGCCAGAGATAAGCATGGCTATACTCCAGCTCATTGGGTGGCTCTCGATGGGAATGCCGAAATGATGAGGTATTTGGTGGAGAGAAATGCTCCAGTGGATCTTCCTTGTCTGGGAACTCAGGGTCCACGGCCAATCCACTGGGCATGTCGCAAGGGTCACACAGCTGTTGTGCAGGTGCTTTTGCTGGCTGGTGTGGCAGTCAATGCTGCAGATTTCAAAGGTCTCACTCCCCTCATGACAGCCTGCATGTACGGCAGAACGGCCACTGCAGCCTTCCTCCTCGGAATGGGTGCCCAAAATCATCTGACGGACATCAATGGGGACACAGCTCTCCACTGGGCAGCCTACAAGGGCCACGCTGAACTCATTCGCTTGCTAACGTACTCCGGAGTTGATCTCCAGAAGACAGATAATTTTGGCTCAACTCCACTGCATTTGGCCTGTTTGTCCGGGAATCTGCTGTGCGTAAGGCTGCTCAGTGAGAAGAGCAATCTGGATCTGGAGCCTAAGGATAAAAATGGCAAGACTCCGCTGATGCTGGCTCAGAGTCATCAACACAGTGATGTTGTGAAGTTGCTGAATAATGAAATTAAGAAAAAATCCCGCTGGTTTCCGCCCATTTCTGAACTCTGGGGACTCCTTTTTGGCGGTGCTGGAAATTCCAAGGGACCCCTGTTGCTCTTTGTCTGCTCAGTGCTACTCTGGGGGTATCCCATGTACATGATAAGGGTAAGTTTGAAAATTTTATCTCAACGACAAATAACCAAAAATATGTTAGATAATTCTCGAAAATGGAATTAAAGGAAAACGAGGGGAAACTCATAAAAGATAAAAAGTGACATAATAAATCATAGGGGATACTCATGGGGATTAATCGCCGTCAGTCGAAATTCACCCGAAAAATGGTTGATGTCTTCGCTTAGTGGAAAGGAAATTGAGAACAAATCAAGTTTTCAATATTTGTTTCCAATGAAATGTTATGTAGAATCAAGGGGTAACTCATTTCCATTTTTTCTGACAAGGGTTTCTGGTTTCTAGGGTTTCGCGATGCAAAGAGTGGGTTTCACGGGTTTCGCGATGCAAAAATTGGATTTCTCGACGCAGAAATCGGGTTTCTCGGGTTTCGCGATGCAAAAAGTGGGTTTCTCGGGTTTCGTGATGGAAAGAGTGGGTTTCTCGGGTTTCGAGATGCAAAAAGTGGATTTCTCGGGTTTAGCGATGGAAAGAGTGGGTTTCTCGGGTTTCGCGATCCAATGAGTGGGTTTCACGGGTTTCGCGATGCAAAAGTGGGTTTCACGTTTGCGATGCAATTTTTGAGTTTATCTGGTTTCACGATGCAAAAACTGGGTTTCTCGGGTTTCGCGAAGCGTTTCTCGGACAACTGACGAGGGTTTCTCAATATGAGTTACCCCTTGTGTAGAATGATGCATTAGAATTAGAATAAATTTTTCATTTAAATAAAAATAATGCTTATTGTGTTAGTCAAGACACCCACCATTTTTCGGGTGATAGCGCCTTTCAGATAAGCTGAAAAACAAACCTTTTTCGTGTGGATTCCGGCTCTAGGATAGTGTTTCCATGTAACGTTTCACTATTTTAAGGATACGATAGTGATAGGGTTCCATGGATGTTGTCAGAACATCCGGCCTAAAACTTTAAAGCGAAGAAAAAGAAGATACGATAGTGTGTTCGTTGATGTTTTATATTTTTTTCATTTAATTGAACGTTTCTGAGAGTTTAGAAAAACGTTCCCATGTTTCTTAGATATTTTCTACGTTTCCAAAACATTTCCATATTTCTTGAAAACGCTTCTTTCTAGAAACATTTCCATGTTCTTAACGCGTTTTCGCGCTAGCACAAATGTTTCCATGTTTTTTGGATTAGCTTTTTGATTTTGTAGTACATGTAAATAACTATAACAATTGATGAAACTTTTTCTTTCATATTTTTCTATTTTAAGAAACATTTCTATGTTTCTTAAATTCGTTGTGGCGTTTGCAGAAAAATGTCTCCATGTTTCTAATGTGTTTTCCGTGTTTTTAGAAACACCAAGCAAAACTTCGTTCTGCAATTCCGCAATTTTTCTTCTTCTAGCGATCGTATCGACGTTAACCAAAGTTATCAAAATTTGTCTCAAGTAAGCGAAGTCTCACACCCGTTAACTAATGGTTATTTAAAATCTCTACATTTTATTGAAAAAATTGAGGAAAAATATACTTCTTGAAGGGAAAAGAATAATTTTTTTCATAAATAATAAATAATTTTAAAGGCCTCTGCTGAAAATCACATCGTAAAATTTTTTTGTTCTCAAGAAAATTCTGGTGCAATTTATCAAAATATGCAGAATTTTCGGTCGGGAGTATGTTTAATATTCCTATTTAATCATTCTTTATAAATAGCATACCCTCGCAGTATATATATAATAAAATACATCATGAAAATCGTGATTATAAATTCTACCAAGATGATAAATAATTTCAGAGAAAATATTCCAAAGTCCATTTTGACAGAACGACATCTTGAGGAAAATGCCGAAAATTCATGAATTTTTTTATAGAAATTCTGCAGAATTTTCATACAACGATCGGATCCACTCTTATGTTTTTTGGATGTATTTTAGAATTTGTAAAAAACGTTCTCATGTTTCTCAAATGCGTTCTCGCGATACATTTACATGTATCGCAGCTGGTTTTCTAAGTTTGCAATAACATCCCCTAGTATTTTGGATACGTTTTTGAGTTCGTAAAAATATTTTTGTTTTTTCTTAATGAGTTTGCGCCTTGTTAAACTATAATTATTTATTTATTTCGATGTACTAGACTTTTTATTGCCATATTGCATATTTTTCGGTTTATATATTTATATTCGGATTTCGTTTCGTGAAAAATGTCCATTCAGACGCTTCAATCATTTGCACCGGGCGGAACTCGAACTCACAACTGAGACAGTTTAGCCGGTATCACACCGCCCAAGTGCAAAACACTTTTACCAATTTGTGCCACGGACCCCCTACCTTGTTAAAATATTTTCAGTTGATTCAAAAACTTTAGATTGAGGTTACTTTTTCGCAGTTCAGAAAACCGCCTCTAAATTCCAATTCGCTTTATGGAATTGTTTTAAGTTTCCAATAAGACGATCATCAAAATCGCTTAAGAAAAAATTTATCAATTAATATTTTCATTTTGCACCTTGCGTTTTCTTATGACAAATTTTGAGATTATTGATAGTCTGTAGCTCATTTTAATTCTAAAAAATTGTCAAAATAGCGAAATTTACTGTGCAATTGCTTTAAAATTCAGCATAAAACAAATTTTTATATTTTCTATAAATATTTGTAAAAAATCAAAATAACAGTAAGTGAGGTTATGATATAATGGCGAACCGTAGGTCTAATCTCTGATCAATTAGTTTTGAACAAATTATAAATCTGTAGTCCATAAAAAAATTCGACAATATCTTTAATTTGGTTTAAAAACGCTTTTTTAATAGATTTGTTAAATTCTAAGTTAGAAGTTTTAATATTTTAGTACACGCCTGTGCTAAAATTTTTACTTCAGAATCATATTTTTGAGTTATTTTGTCATGTTTCCCTCTACCTAATAAACCGTTTTCTTTTCTTTTAATTCTGTAAGTAAGTTAAACGTTAAACAAGACATAATTTCTCAATAGATCTTTATTTTCTACTTTAATATTTTAGTAAATACCTCTGCTAAAAATTTTTCTTCAAGATAATATTTTAGATTTATTCGTCTTATTATCTAATACATAATTTGCCTTTTTTAAATTCTTCAGCTTGTATTTAAAAGAGAACTAATAAGTCCCTATTACAGCTTTACCACTTTAGTACATGAATGTACTAAGACTTTCCCTTAAGAATCATATTTAAGGATTATTTCGCGATATTTCTGTATACCTTAGTTTATTCTTTTATTTACGAAAAACTAGACGAATATATTTTAATATTCCCTTTACTTTTAGTACATTTCTGTACCAAAACTTGCTATTCAGAATCATTTATTAGAATTTGTTTAAGGGATCATTAAGATGTCGACTAATAGTTTAAAAGTAAATCAATATAACCTTAAAAATTCTTTAGTTTAGACATAGGGAATTGGAGAATTAAATACTGGGTACAGAAAAGAATTCAATCTAATAAAAAAAATGTTAAATTTCAAAATTTTCCTATTTTCAATTTTCAATTTTTTTTTATTTCACGAAGGAGTTATCATAAAATTTGGGGTTATGTATGCAACCTAACCTTAAAAAAAGAAATATCTGTTCTAATAATCTAATTGTATTATTTATACATAATTTGATAAGAAACTAATCAGCAATTTCAGGTTATATTGTGATCATAACCTTCAAATTTTGAATGATAACTAATTTCTAAGTATCGTAGGTAGTTTGCAAGGCTTAAATCGGTTGAGATTAGTTAGGAAATCAAAGGCCTTTCAAATGAATGCAAATTTTTTGTAATTAATTAAGAAATTCGCATTTTATTGATATGTTTATCATTTAACCTTGAAAAACTAGAATTCCATAACCTTTTTTTTATCAGGTCATTCCAATAACGTGGAACATTCTGAGACGATCTCATTACTGTTTCATCTATTGGAATGCTATCATGTGGATTAGCTGGATCATTGCTAATCGACGCGATCCGGGATACATTCCCCTGAATGCCGACTCGTACTATCGGGCCATTAAGCAGATACCGTACTTTGACAAATGGAAGAAGCGCAATGTCTTCCTCTCGCGTCTCTGCCACAGCTGCCGATGCCTGCGTCCACTGCGAGCTAAGCACTGCAGAATCTGCAATCGCTGTGTCTCCTACTTCGATCACCATTGCCCCTTCATCTACAACTGCGTTGGACTGCGCAATCGCATGTGGTTCTTCCTGTTTGTCCTCAGTGTCGCCATCAACTGCAGCTTTACCATCTACTTCGCCTGCTACTGCGTCATGATCGAAGGATTCACACTGCTATACGTCCTGGGTCTCATGGAAGCCTTCCTGTTCTGTGGTCTCGGCTGGATTCTCACCTGCACGTCCATCCTGCACGCCTGCATGAATCTCACGACAAACGAAATGTTCAACTACAAGAGGTATCCGTATTTGAGGGACAAGCGCGGTAAGTACCAAAATCCTTTCTCACGTGGCCCAGTACTCAATCTCTTTGAGTTCTTTGTCTGTCTACCGGATCGAATTGATGAGAGCGAAATCAACGTTGATGATAATCTCTGATAACAGGAACTTAAGAAAATCAGTGCTAATCAATAGATAAAACTAATCAAAAATCGCTTAGATAGGCACATTTTTTTCATAAAATAAATGATTAGAAAAAAGAACCAAAACACAAATTTTGATTTCAGTCACAAATCTTTGCATTTTTTAGAATTTTGACACTTATTATTCTTAAAATGGTAACATTTTTCCTAGCAAGATTATATATTACAGATTTGGAAAAGAATAATTCAGATCCAGAAGATATTTGGATTAATGACTTATCATTGGAATCGGATTGGTTTGTTATCATTTTTAGAATATAGGAGAATCAGCAAAATCGGCAGAATTTTGAGAAAAAGTTAATAAAAAATCCAAATTTGGTCATTAAAAAATCAATTTTTATTAGCAAACAGATCATATTTGATCAGAAAAAATGCGTCAGTAAAAACTCAATTTTGATCACAATCCTCCTTGTTCAGTAAAAAATCATCTTTGATCAGTAAAAAAAAACAATGTTGATCAGTAAAAGGATCATCTGTGGTCAGTAGAAAAAACAATTTTGATCAGTAAAAACCCATTTTTGGTCAGTAAAAAATCAATTTTGATCAGTAAAAGATCATCCTTGTTCAGTAAAAAAAATCTTTGATCAGTAAAAAAAAACAATTTTGATCAGTAAAAAGATCATCTTTGATCAGTGAAAATCAATTTTGATTTTTCTGTGGTCAGTAGAAAAATCAATTTTCATCAGTAAAAACCCATTTTTAGTCAGTAAAAATTAAATTTTGATCAGTAAAAAATTCTCCTTGTTCAGTAAAAGAATTTTTGATCAGTAAAAAAAAAAACTTTTGATCAGTAAAATGATCATCTTTGATCAGTAAAAAAATCAATTTTGATCAGTAAAAAGATCATCTGTGCTCGGTAGAAAAATCAATTTTGATCATTTGATCAGTAAAAAATCCTCCTTGTTTAGTAAAAAATCTTTGATCAGTAAAAAAAAACAATTTTGATCAGTAAAAAGATCTGTGGTCAGTAGAAAAAATAATTTTGATCAATAAAAAAACCATTTTTGGTTAGTAGAAAAATAAATTTTGATCATTAAAATATCCTCATTGATCAGTAAAAAAAGATAGAAAATATAAACGTAAAAAAAGATCAAAGGTCAGTAGAAAAATCAATTTTTATCAGTTAAAAAAAGATTATCTGTGGTTAGTAGAAAAATCAATTTTGTTCAGTAAAAAAACGAGGATTTTTTACTGAACAAAATTCAATTGAACAAGACTGAATCAAAAATCATTTTTGATCAGTAAAAAAGATCATTTTTGATCAATGAAAAAAATCAATTTTGACCAGTAAAAAATCCTTGATCAGCAAAAAATCGTCTTTGATCAGTAAAAAAATCAATTTTGAGCATCAGTAAAAAGATTGCGGAAACTGGTCTCTCTTGGAGTTCGAGCAGTTAAAAAGTATTGATCAGTAGAAAAATCAATTTGACCAAAGGTAAATTTAGAAACTTTGAAGCACTAAAATCGTCAAATAAGTTTTGATAAAGAAAAAATAAAATGTATTTTGTTTTTTCCAGTTTTTCCGTAATATCATGACTTTTTCTTGGGAACAGAGTAAAAAATGGAATATATTTCCAAAGTTCTCCCAGATTTTATTCAATTACTGTTCAACAGTGATTTTTTTTACTAACCTAAAACTGTTGCAAGCTGTTCAAAATTAGTTTTTTATGGCTCCGATATAACTTTTAGATCTGGAAAATTTCATGAAGACGAAAATGTTGTCCCTTTCTTTTTCACGCATTTGGCATATGCCTATCTCACTCTTTGGTACTTTTCATCTTTTTTAAAACATCACAACAAATTCAATTTAGTTTTATTGAATTTGGAGTACGAAGGAACGGGATAGATAAATGCAAAACGTGTAAGAAAGGGATGTGAATTCTGATTTCAGGAAACTTTCCTGATCTAAAAAGTGTGCCGGAGCCTTTATTAATCAAAATAGATTTTTTACTGACCAAATTTGAATTTTTACTTATCGAGTTCACCATTCCTCTGACAATTTCAACCTTTTTGTTGTCAAAATTCTATTTTTATTGATGGAAATTGCAATTGAACTGACTATCCAAAGATTCTTGCTGATCAAATATCTTTTTTTTTGACCCAGAATTTTTAACTTACCTATTTTTTTTCGTTTACTGAACCAAGCGAATTTATTACTGTCCAATTTTATCAAATTACCGATCTCAAATATTATTGCCACATTTTAATTTTTTTCTGAAATGCAATGTAATGATTCAAGGATTCCATTCAAAGTACAGTTGATTAAGTTTATTGGAAATACAAAATTCTCCACAAATCTTAGATTACTAAATTCTGCCAATTGACAGAAAAACGACGCAATGCCAAGATTGGTGTAGGAATAAAATTTTTTTTTGGATTTAAAAAGAAAAATTATTTACACAAAGTGCTTTAAATTTTATGTAACATTTTAAGAGAATATAAATATGAAGAAATTCTATGTGAAAGCTTAGATTAAAAAAAACAATTGCTTTAAAGATTTTTAGAATAACTTTTAATTATAAAAAAATGTAAACCTCTTAATTCTGAGATCATTAAGCTCTTTTAATGTCTAAAACGGTCTTCAAAAGTCGGATTTATTTTAAGGAGTCTACACATTGCGAGCAATTTTCGTCAAAAATTACTTTTTTGAAGGAATTTGTGAAATTGTGAAGAAACAAATGTTCCCAATGTGCAGAGGCGGCCTTTAAATTAAAGTCTAACTTATATCGCAGCAAATGTTCACAATAAATCAGCTGACATTTTAATTGTCAAAATCCGACCGCCCTAAAAATAAAATAGAAGAAGGAGAAGAAATTTCTAGCTAGAGTATAGAAAGCGTTGTTAAGTTTTCAATAAAAACAGAATATTTTTATTTGTGGAACTAATGGTTCTAATGGCTTCTAAAATCTAAACTATAAAAATTTCGTGAAATTAAAATTCATAGTCTTTTCTATCTCAAACGTTTTGCATACGTTCATCTCACTCTTTCCCACTCAAAATTAGATTGGACTAGATTAAATGTGGCATGATGTTCAAAAAACGAAGAAGAAGCCTGCGAAAGAGTGAGGTAGACTTATGCAAAACAATCGAGAAGGAAAGAGATGTGAATTTCGATTTCATAAAATTCTTTTAATCTAAAAGAAGAAGAGTGCAAAAGAATGAGATAGACATATGCAAAACGTGTGAGCAAGAAAGGAATTCGAATTTCGACTTCATGAAATTTTCCTTATCTAAAAGATGTGCCGCAGCCATAATGACTTCTTCGGCACGCTTTTTAAATCAAGAAAATGTCAATTCTTCTTCTTCTTTTTAACATCACACCAAATTAAATTTAGTTCAGTCCAATTTGGAAGCGAAAGAACAGGATAGACATATGCAAAGCTTTTGAGAAAGAAAGAAATGTGAATTTTGATTTCTTGGATTTTAGGGTAAGTGTGCCAAATTTCGGAATAGTTGCATGCAAGCGTCAAAGTCTTACTGTGTTATCACACTTGCACATTAAAATTTTAATATGATTCACATTAATTGTCGCTGGTGAGAGTCCAAATGTGTAATTTGTGTGTTTGAATCATTTTATATTCAAAATTTGATCTATTTGTTGATAAAAAGGTGGACTTGGCCCGCAAAATTTGATATAAATTGATTTATAGCATTAATGCGAAAAATTAATGCGATTTTCTCTTTAATTTTTTAATGTGAAAAGTATTTATGCTTTAGTTAAATTTAAACTTATTTTTGCAGACCAAGTCCACTTCTTTATCAATAAATAGAAAAACCCTAAATAATAAGTGACTCAAAGGCACAAATAACATATTTGGACGCTCACAAGCGACAATTAATGTGAATCACATTAAAATTTTAATGTGCAAGTGTGATAACGCTGTTAAGTTTGAAATGTAATATTTTAAATTCAAATTGATTTTTTATTCTTTCTCCTGAAAGAGTGTTTGGAATCTTGTAAGGAGTTTACCGTCTTTATTTACTCTAAAATCATTCTTAATACATTTTAAAATGAATAAAAATATAGACATATCTTTGGTACCCTATTTCGGCCACCTTCATTCTCATAGTTCCTTGCCCTTCGGGAATTCTTCAAATGTCTTTTCCACGTCATCTCGTTTGTCGAAGCTACATTTTTTGTTATTCTTTTGCATTGTATAATCTCTAGAGTACGTAAAATCTAAAAGTTCATGGACATTCGAGGAACAAAAAAGGTGGCCGAAATTGCAAGCTGGCCGGAATTTGGAACACTTATCCTACCTGATCTAAAAGATGTGGCGGAGCCATTAAGCTTTGTTTATCTCAGAATGAAGGGTCTCCTTTCGGATAAGTTCTTACCTATATGAAGCATAAACTCGACACAAATGATCCGTGATATTAAGCAGCAAAAATTCTGTTGCAGCGCCACAGGCGACGATCGTATCAACTTTAAATGATCTAAAAACTTGTAGCACATGAAATTTTCTGTCCAATGCATCAAAGATGAACAAAATAGAGTCGATAAATACCAAAGACAGCAAGCTTTAAACCATTTCTCAGTGCTGTACACATTCCTTTAAATTTAATTACCACATAAAATTGATTTTTATGACAATTGTTATTATTAAAAATATCTATAATAAATGTTTTCACGCAAAATAAGTTTTTTTACTATAGGATTTTCTTCAGAAATAAAAGACATTTTTGCTATATAGAAGTTTATTTTTTAAAAAAAGATCATATACATTTTCGTGTATAATATAAAGTGAAAAAAACGTAAGAATATCGTAGAAAAAAAAAAGAATTTTAAAATTGCATATTTTTTTTTAACTTACTTTGGCATTCACTATACTGAATATCGATTTATTTTATTTTTTTTTTTTGTGGAATTTGGCGCCTTTAATTTTCAAAGCAAAAATCATAGTTTTCTGGGTCGTCGGGAATGGGCGGTGGTTCCTTGGAAATATCCACACCTTCAGTGTCCAGGAGTCTCAGTTTGATTTCCATGGAGAGCAGTGTCTTCAGATCCTCCTCTTTCTGTTTACTGGTCATTGGCAATCCCAGCAAAGCATTAACTCCATCCGTCCAGTAGTAAAATGTCGTTTCATCCGGCGCAACAAAATCCAACGTTGCATGGTCCATATTGTCAAAGGTGATGGAAAAGCCCAGATTTACTGCAGACTTCCTACCGCGCATCTCCTTCATGTGCGGACACTCTTTGCCCACGAGAAGTTGCTTAATGTCAATTACTAGCACCTTGTTGCTCAATTCCTCCAACGTTGGCACAGTTTTCTCATCGCAATCCCCATAGTGGATGACCTTGTGATTGGGCGACAATCTGACATACCAGAATTTATCCTTGCTCCTAACTCCACGAGAGTACTTTGAAAAACGCGTTCCCTCCACCAAAAAACCCAAACGTTGCTCCCGAATTAACTTCATGATCTCCGGCGTAATCTTCTCCTTCAGATTCACAATTGCTGACGCAGTACTCTCAATGTCCTCCTTGGAAGTCCTTTCCTGCTGCCTCAGTTGCGTTATTGTGCTGTATGTCAGAATGTGGATCTTTGATCTGAAATCATCGAGATTTCCCGGCCTGCCTGACAGACTCCGCGTGATCTGTTCACGCACAACGCTAAACACTTTGGCAAAATCCTCATTGGTCGCTCGCATATCCTTCCACGTCTTATTGAGCACGACAATGGAGATGCAGAAGAACTCCTCAAAGGGATGATCGTGCGTGAAGAACATTGGATGGAAGTCTTGGCATTGTTCAGACGGAGGTTCTCCTATCTTGAGAATTTCACAGAGGAGCTTCACCAACTCAATACTGGTCCTCCCAAATGGACATTCGTGTTCATCAGCTCGGCAGCTGTTCTCATGAACAACCTATTGGTATTGAATAGTGGGATTGGTATTGGTTTCTTATTTCCAATTGGGATTGGTATTATGCAGCTAATTGCATTAATATTACCGATATTACCCCTTTAGGATTGGGATTTACTAGTGGTATTGGAAACAGTTACTGGGATTGGTATTGTCTATTGGGATTGGTATTATGCAGCTAATTTCATTAATATATGATAAGCCTAACCCCCTTGGGATTGGGATTTACTAGTGGTATTGGTAATAGTTACTGGGATTGATACTTATACTGGTAATAGTTACTGGGATTAGTATTGCTTATTGTGACTGGGATTAACTTCTGGTATTGGTATTAGCTAATGGTATTGGGACAATTTATTAGGAGTGGTACTAATTAATAGGATTGACATTTGTATTGTTCATTGGGATTGGAATTGACTATCAGAATTTGTATTGGTATTTACTACTGATATTAGTATTTTCATTGGGATTGAGATTAGCTATTTGAATTGGTATTTCCTATCAGTAATGGGATTGGTATTACTTATTGGGATTACCCGTTGACATTGATTATTAGCTAAAAATTTTGGTATTTGTCTCTTGGAATTGGGATTAACTAATAGAATTGGATTGGTATTTGCTACTGATATTAGTATTTTTCATTGGGATTGAGATAAAAAAAATGGAATTGGTATTGCCTATAAGTATTGGGATTCGTATAATTCCAAATATTCAATGGTATTGTCACAGTCTGTTAGGATTGGTACTAATTAATAAAATTGAATTTGTATTGCTTATTGGGATTCTGATTGACTATTAGAATTGGTATTGGTATTGTCTACCGATATTAGTATTTTTCATTGGGATTGACACTAGATAATTAAATTGGTATAATTAACTATTGGGATTAACCATTAGAATTGGTATTAGTATTTTTCATTGGGATTGAGGTTAGCGAATCAAATTCGTATTGTCTATCAGAATTGGGATTAACAGTTAGAATTAGTATAAGTCCCAAATAATCTCATCCTTTAAAATATTTAAATAGTCTGTAAAATTTTCTAGTAAAGGATTAGGTAAGGGAAATTTATGTAAAAGACCTCTTACAGATAATTCTAAGCCTTGAGACATTTTTTTACAGCTGAATTTTAAGCAAGACATACTACATTCTCAAGGATCAGCCTGAGTCTATTTAGGGCTTTAGCTATTGGGATTGAGATTAGCTGAAGATATTGGCAGTCTATTGAGGCTGATATTGACTAATTTGACGAATTTGGCATTGGTATTGCATTGGGATTGACTATTGGAATGGGTATTTGTAAAACCTGCTGATATTAACCTTTGCCATTGGGATGGGAATTAGCTAATTGTATTGGTATTGCCTAGTGGGATTGGGATTAAAAATTGAAAATGGTATTCGTTTTGCCTATTGGGATTGGAGAACTCCCAAAAGGGAAAATACTTGGCAAATAGTAATGAAATAATTGATTGATGAGTAGATTGATTTCAAACGTTTCCAGAGTTTTCAAGTATTTTACGGACTGTCAAGCACTATATACGGGTCCCCAAACGATTTTTATATGTACCCTGCATGTTCTAGTTTTGCAAAGTATTTAACACTTTAAAACCCGAGCCAAAAAATCACGCAAAATACCAAACGGGCATAAAATGCCAGTGCAGATATTCTCCACAAAAAAAGCAATTTTTAATAGTTTTTCGTTCCGTAAGACTTCTACAGCTGTTCTAAAACTCATAAATTCATTTTCCAATAAATATTTTCCCATTTTTCTTGTCATTTTTATACAGTTCTGTCTCTTTATATGCACACTCTGTATATGCACAGCTTTTGTGTCGGTTGCATTCAAAATCAATTTGTTTACATTTTGACAAAGTAAAAAAGAAAATTATTTTCTTGGTAACTAATTTTTCTTGTTTTTAATTTTGTTAATTTTATTTTTTCTGTCTCATATTATATTTAAAATAACACGGGAAATTCTAGAACAATAAAAAAAATGATAATTTATTAAAAGAAAGAAAAAACCCGTTGGGAATTTCGAAAAAAGTTGTGCATATTCAGTAGAGATGGCAAATTTCAAGAAATTTTACCATCTCTAATATTCAGAGAGAGAACTGTCAAAAAAAAGTACCCAAACTGTGCATATAGATAGAGGGACAGCACTGTACGCACAGCTCAATCATAAAACGGTTAAGAATGTGCTTAAACAGTGCGTAATTTTAAGCGTATTAACCGTTTAATGATTGAACTTTGCGTAATTTTAAGCGCATTAACTCTTTTATCATTGAGCTGTGCGTGATTTTAAGCGCATCTACCGTTTTGTGATTGAGCTGTGCGTGTTTTTAAGCGCAATCTAAACCGTTTTGTGATTGGTCTGTGCGTGTTATTTTACACACATCTTAGGTCTTTCATGCTGAGGCACTTGGGATTTGATGTATATTTTATGCTTAAGGTGTGTGCATTTTACTAAATTAATCTGTCAAAATTTAAGCTTAGGTGTTCTGTGTCTAAAACTAACCGAAAAAGTTTATATACTTAATCCTCTAAAGCTTCTAAAATTAAATCTCAAGTTTCGAAAATCAATCCAGAAGGTTTCTTGATTTGATTCTGTAAAATTTTTATAAACAATCGTACAATTTCTAAAATCGATGCCAAATGTCCTGGAACTCAGGCAACACTTATAGATAGCTTTAAGTATCACTTTCTTATATTAGGGAAAGATTTGGATCATAAAAATGTCATAAAATGTAAAATATTATTTGTCACATTTTACAATAGAAGTGAAAAATTAAAAAAGCATATTTTTACATTTAAAATACTGAAATAAGATTGGTTGTTATTAAATATTGTATTCAACTACTTCAAAATTAACAGACATTGTTTAATTTCTTTTTAAATCGTATTCAATCCGTTTACTGGTTTTATATTTATCTATTATTGGCTCAAAATAAAAACATACTAAATTTATTTTAAGTAAATCCAAAATCTTAACCTAGAAAGCAAGTTCTGAGAAAACGCATTTGTAGATTTCTTGAAGCTACCTTGCCATACAGCGAGTTCGGTTTATTACATCTGTCATTTTGTATATTTTTCAAAAATATTGCTTTAAGCAATAAAATAGTGCATTTTTAAAGAGTACTACTATTAAACAACACAAAAATTCTTTTTAAGAAATAAAATACGTGAAATGATTACTGGAGTCAGATCCTAATAAAAAGTAAATTTCCAATAGATAAAGGTTTTATGTCGAAGTGCTACAAAACTCTCTTATTTGGGTAAAAAATAAATTAAATAAATGCATATTTTTCTTGCATATTTTATGATTTTTCATGCATTTTTATGTCTCATATTTCGAAGATTTTTTTTTGCATATTTTGGCCAGCTCTAAGTTATCACTTTAGCATAATATTGAATAGAATTTCTACTATGAAGCTCCAAACTTAAAATTGGAGTAACATGCCAATTTGGGTTTTAAAAGTGTTAATAGACACAAGAACTAAACTCATAAGAGCTTACGGTTTACGGAAATACTGGCCAGACCATATTTCCCCGGATTGTTGTTTTCAGGATCAGGGAAATTCAAAAAAAAAATCTGCCCAGCCAATTTGAGACCAATCTCAGGTGGTTGATGGGATGGAAACATTACAATAGCTGTGACATCAAAAGAACATGCTCAAGAATATCTCATTTCCTTACCTTCTTGTAATTCTGTGCAAAATTCCTGGCGAAGTACACCATGCAGTCCAGTGCAAGCATTCCCGGAGGAGCCTCCACGAAGTCCTGTGCCGGATTGATGTCGGACTTGAAGCCTAGTTTCTTGTAGTAAGTCGAATACTGATGATTCTGTCGCTTTGCCGTGTCCGCTTGAGAGTCAATGCCATCGTCAAAGGCAATCCGACGCAATTCCTTGATCTTGTCATGGGCATCCTGATCCTGGGCATTCATTTTGGTGTTCATGCGATGCTCCAGGAGGCCCATGGTGAGTGTCTGCAGCACGTACAGTTGATGGGCCATCTCTGTGCCAATGTTCGTGTTGATGACATTGGACAGGATGACCGATCTGTACTGTTTGGTGGCGAAAGTTGCTGCAATGCTCCTCTTCTTGGCTTCGTCGCCTTTGATGAAGAGCGCATTGATGAGAGCTATTGCATTCTGCTGAATGACCTGGGATGAGGAGTCTTGCAGGAGCTTCAGAAGATTGTCCAGGGTGATGTCTTTCTCCACGCAGGAGGACTTTGTGCAATTCTGAACGATATTCTCGAGAATGGACAGAGCACACTGAACAACTTCTTTGGGAACTGCTCCGGGATTGTTGATAAAGAAGATGTTTCGGGTGATAAAAGTTGGCTGGAGAATGTCCCAGGAAACAGTTCCATGCTCCATCAATTCGACAAAGGACAACAGGGCATATTTTAGCATATCCCCGACAATCTTCTCATCCTCAATCATCGTGATAATGAGCGAAAGTCCCTGCTCCTTGATGAATTCCAGGGCAAATGTGAGATCAATGCTGAGTGTTGAGAGATTCTCTAGCACTTGTGTCTTCTCTGGGACACTCCCAGCCTTGAGAATCTCAAGAATGTCATGGGCAGTCTTTGATGGGGAATACCTCAAACGGAGTACACTACCATTTTTCACTTCATTCCGATTCTTCTCAGTCACGTAATTCTTGTAATTTTGCTCACAGAATTGCAGGGCATAGTTCTCAGCATCCAGGATATTCCAATTGCTGCAGAGATCTTGAATAATACTGGTGAGAGGATGGCGTTGGTCAAATTCAATCAATTGGGCATTCTGCTGCTGATTCTCCAACTCCACCGCAATTTTCACAATGTGGGAATCCTTCAACACTGGCATTCTCGTTGTTTTTGGTAACATTTATACCTCAAAATTCCTCCTTTATGCACCAATTTTGATCCACTGAGTTCACGAGATAAAAAAAGAAAACAAACTTTTTAGCACAAACTATTTTGGGGTGTATCCTTGACAGTTGGACAGCGTTTATTTGACAGAGAATTCGGGTTGCCAGATGCGAAACCCCGGCGTTGACAGCTGCCATTCCAAAGCCGCGTGTACACTAGAGATCTGCGCAGGGGTAATCTTACGCGCAGCGCGCAGGGACGACGAAGGCGCACTTTTTTCGACTTGTGCGCAAGATTCACTGTTTGCGCGCAATTTCTTTTTCAATTCAATTGAATTATATTATTTCTCCTCAAATCTTTGCTTAGTTGCGTCTGCCGCCGACTTACCACTACCGATCTCATCAGGTAAACGGCAGAAACTCTGAATCATAGATCGTATGTGCCAGAAAATGTTGTGTGTATACAATAAAATTGATTTACAAACATTTTTAAATAATGGATTAATAGAGTTTCCAATATCTCGTGGCGTCGGAATGTGAGGAACAAGCAGATTGAGGGAGGAAGCTACAGCTTGACCGATGTGGCACGTGTTGCTGTCACTGGAAAGAAGATTAAGATGTGAATGCGGGATTGATATGAAAGACCGGATTCGGGAAGCAGGACGAAGAGAGGCACACACAGAGGGTCCGAATGTAGCTCCGCCACCAAACAGCCCAAGGCCCAGCACAAGGATGATCCCTGGTCCTGCGCGCAAGCTCTGTTTTTGCGCGCAAACTGTTTTACGCGAAAAACATTTTATTTGAGACTGAAGAAGGTAATACCAACCAACAAAAAGGCTTCAGTTCCCGGTTTCCAGAAAAAGCGTTTAGTTTCTCTGTGGATTAGTCCTTTACACAGTATATTTTGCTCCGAAAAAAAGTGGCACGTTTGGGGAAAAATTAAGTATTAAGGAATGGTTTCACGGAATATTTTTTTGTTACTGGTATATACCTTATGTATAAATCGCCCTCCGCAATAACATTTTCCTTAATATTGTCCCACAATCTGAATTATATCTGAAACGTACGACTTTTTTCGGAACTAAGGAAGTATTTAAATTTCTTTTACGAAAAAAAACTATATATTGGTTAAATAGCCCTATTTTAATTATGTATATTACGTCATTTTGTGTATTTCTTAAAAAAATGTTTTTAAATCGTTGAAAATATTAAGAAAATATAAGTATACGTTGCATTTACAATATCTAAGGCAAACACATTCTTATAAAACTATATAAGAATGTCTAAAAATATGTTCAGTTTTTGTCTCTAATAATAACATAAAATGTTTAATAGATGGTTAGATTATTTCTCGAATGTTTTCCAAATGCACTTACTATCTTCATGTAATTTGGATAATTTTTAGAAATAACACAACTATAATTCAAAACTTTGTAAAATACCAGCGAAAATTTTTTTAAGCAAAACCCTCTTAGCATTAGAAAGTACAACGACTTATACGTAATATTTTTCATTAAAGTGAAGATTCACATTCATTGGTTTTGTCAGAAAAATTTCTTAAATTTTTCAGCTATTTTTGTCTCTATCGTCCGTAGAGGTACGAAAAATATTGAACTTAGACAATGTTGTGTATAAAATTCGCTCCCCTTCAACATAAAACGGTTAAATTGTGCATAAAACTCTCAATGCTTAAGCATAAAAGATTAATTAATCATTTTGCTGAAGCATGAAACGGCTAGATAAACAGTCTCTGCTTGAGCAGTGTATTTTAGCAAAATCTTTACCATTATATGCTTAAGCTGTGCGAGTATTATTCACTATCTTAATTATTTTATACTAAGGTTGTGTAGGTTTTGCACACAATTTAGATTTTTTTTAAGCAGAAGCTATACAGTTTTAGTAGTGCACAATTTTAACCGTTTCATATTAAAGGAGAAGAAGATTTATAAGACTTTACACGGTTTGTGTTGAGGTAGTGCGGGATTTGTGCACAATTTCGACTGTACCACGTTTTCTGGTTGTTTCTGGAAAATTTTTCAAATCTATCTAAACATTTCTAAAATAAGGTATTCTATTAATAAAATCATCCAAGAGGGTTTCTAGAATTGATCTTACGGAATTTCTAAAATTAGTCCTAATGCTACTCCCACAACTTTTAAATTTAGCGAAATTCAAACGATTAAAATTTTACCTCTTACACTTTTACACCTTTTACACTGCTATTGTCTACATATAATTGTCTTTTTTGTCAAGTGCTATTGATTTATTTCTTTTTAAAAGAGTAAGAATTAATATTTCGATTAAAAACAGAGCTCTAACATTTTTCTTGCGGACAGATAAAATCAAGTAGAAGAGATCTGGGATGTTTGAGACATTTTTTCGTGTTTTCTCTTTGAAATATTATTTCAAGGGGTCAGTAAACTGTTTTAGAATTTTTATTGCCCGTAGAATACCCATAAGTATTTACTTTAATAAAAGGATTCGATGGAGCTTAGAAAATAAATGGAATTTCTTGGAAGAAGGGAATGTTGAATGTGTAATTTTGTCCCTAACATCCTCGAACTTGGGCAAAGAGGGACAAGAATAAGGATATTCGTGGCGCGGTTTTTTTTCTGGCATAAAATTTGGAATTTCTTGGAAAAGGGAATTTTGCAAAAGAATATCGTTGTCGCTCTTACTTTGACAGTCAAACGATCTATGCTTCATCCTTGGCTCCACCTAAGATTTCATAGAAAATGAAGTGACCAAACATGCCCACGTGTATTTTTGTCATTTAAAATATTAAAAATAGAGCATAATCTTTGTAACTTCTTTTCAAAATATTTTCCAAAAATAATTTGTAGAAAAATAACAGTTCCTAACATCTTCGGTCTCCCATATTTATTTATAACAACTGTCGACATAAATTTCTGTCTTCAAATTTTCTAAAATCAAATCCATTTTTCTAAAATTAATGAACTTTTCTTCTAAATTCAATCATATTTATTATATATAGATATTGGGATTTATTAGCAGGATTTTTTAAAAAAATAAATGAAATATATGATAAATCTCTTCTTATCCGCTATAGAATTGATTTCATCATCATCATAATTTTCAACCACTTATCGCTATCGGGGCGCGAGTTGGACTGATTTTAAAAATAATTTATTAAATTAATAATAATATTAATTTATTATTAATTTGATTAATTAAAAAATGTAAAAGATAAATGCTGCTCGCATGAAAATGTTTGCTGCTGCGCGCACAAAATATACGTTGCGCGCTGCGTCGTAAAATCAGCTGCGCACAGCGCGCATAAATGCGCTGTAAGTACGCAGATCTTTAGTGTACACTCTGTTTACATTTTGCAATTTTGACCACAAATCCTCAGAAAATGGACTCAAAACAGGACAATAAAGTGATTATTTGTGTTCCGGGTCAGAGATTGTGTGCTGCGGATGAGAATACAGTTGCTGGACATGGGACTTATGAGAGAGGAGGCTATATTTACACAGTTTTAACCGGAAGGGTTCATATTCGCAAGGAGAAAATGGTTTGTTTTGATTTTCAAAATTCTTGCAAATCCTTCTCTGAAATCCTCAATTTTCCAGACTCAGTTTATTGAAGTCAAGCCACTGGGGATGGAAACAATCGTTCCAACTGTCGGAGATGTCGTGACAGCCAAGATAACCGTGGTAAATCAGAGATTTGCAAAATGCTTGATCTTCTGCGTTGGGCACAAAATTCTCAATAGAAACTACCGTGGAGTCCTGAAGAAAGAGGACATCAGGGCAGCAGAAAGGGACAGCGTGGAAGTTCAAAAATGCTTCCGTCCCGGAGACGTTATCCTTGCCAGAGTGGTATAGAAACCCATTATCAATTTTCTCCTTCCAAAATCTAACAATTTCCCCCATTTCCAGCTCCCACAGACAGAGCTGCATCATTATCAGCTGACGACAGCAGAGAACGAACTTGGAGTAGTGATGGCCATCTCCAAAAATGACTCATCCGGAGTTCCAATGGTTCCCATCAGCTGGGATGAGATGCAATGTCCAGAAACACTAATCAAAGAACACAGAAAGGTAGCTCGGGTTGTTTCTGAAAATAATTGTCTCCCCTCATTGTCCTAAAACAAAAAAAAAATACAAATATTTTGGATTGATAAACCCTTTCAGCCAATTTTTCACAGTGTACCTTGTCATCCAGCCAGTTGTCACTTTTTCCACGGACGTCAGACACGCAAATATTTTCTCGGTCAATAGTTTTTTGTGTAAATGAATGGAAAAAGTTGTGAAAAGTGCATAATAGTGTGAGAAAAGTGTGATTTGTGACTTTTCCCAAAGAATTTATTTGGTAAGTTGGTGAATGATGATGCAAAAAGTACTTTTTGTTGGAATATTGAAAATTCTGTGCTAAAAAGGGTTTAGTACTAAATTTGCAATAAAAGACCCAGTAAAATTGCCACTGGGAAAATCTTCTGAATGTCCCAGGACGTGTCTGTCCCGATTTAAAATTTGATTCTAATCCTTTTCAGTTTATTTTGATCCTTTTTATATTTATTGATAATTTATAAAAAAGCGGTTTTCAAGCTTGGAATATTTTTTGTTTTTTTTTTTTAAATAAACTGTATTTTGTTTTTTTTTTTTAGTTTTTTAGTCACATGATTTTTTTTTATTTCTCCATGCATATTTTTAAAAAAAAGAGCAACGTGAAAAAAAAATTCGATATGAGATTCCGATTCCAATTAATTAAAATAAATAATTTGAAACAACAATAATTTAGGGCAAGAGCTCATAATTTTGGACAGTTTCTAAATTTGGACACTTTGAGGATAAAATGGACACTGAAAATAAATTAGTTAAAATTATAGATATTTCTTCCAATTTTTGATGAATAATGAATTCTATCTAAATATTTGTTCTCTTTAGAAGATTTTAACACTAAATTCGTTAAATTTTGAACATGATTTTAGTGAAAATTGCTTTGTTGAGACTTCAGTGTGAGCAATTGCCTACGAAAAATATGACAGAACTTTGTATTTATGCACAACGCACAAATAACTTTTGTTTAGTAAACATGTTTTTGACATTTCAATGAGAGTGCGAGTGAGATCTAGATATATTCATTGCCGCTCTGAATATGGATAATAGGGCCCCATGTAATAAATTGGGGCTCTATTCTTCTTATAAAACATTGAACTCTATTTGACATTTCAAAGTTAGGTTATAATTCGTTCTTTTCTAGATTTCAACCATGTTTTGAATTGTTTTCACTGGTTTTTCGTCACTATATGTTGGAAAATCACTTGCTTTAACTAATTTGAATGTTATTTTTACACAAAAAAAACTTAAGAAATTAGCGAAAAACTAAGAAAATGTGGGAGAATCCCGCATGCAAACAATCGAGAATTGAAAACTCGCACACTAACGCACAACCACATCAGCAGACTGTCATACACGCTCACTTCCCTATCCATATTCAGAACAGCAATGGTGCGATAGAGTAGGATATACTTTTGGAAAACAATAAAGAAAGGAAGGAGTAGTGAATTTTGATTTTATGAAATATTCTTGATCCAAAAGATGGGCCGGAGGCATTATTGACCATTTTGAATTATTTGCTGATCAAATTTAATTTTTTACTAATCATTTCGAATTTTCATGAATTTTAAATTTCATTTAAAATTTTCAATGTGTTTTTTTTTTTAAATAAAATAGGCAGAGAAATTTTAAATATTTGTCGTACTTTTAGTTAGGGGAAGATTTTGAAGGTTCGTATTAAAAACGGAGCCCAAGATTTAAGATTTTTTAATGAATGCCACACAAACTGAATCAATTATATCACTATATCAAAAAAATCTCTTACTTATTGGTTTCATAATTTTGCCTCACAAAATTCCTGGAAGTCCTTGGATTTTCCTCTACAGGAAAATGAAAATGTGCGGCAGTTTTTGCGAATGTGCCCTGGTTAACTCAGCTTCGTACCACTTTTTCCCACCTCTGTAGGCCTTATTTTCCCCGAAAACATTACACCGGACACAAAAATTTGGGAATCACTACTTAGTCACTACTACTACGGGAATCACTACTACTACGACGGTGGCCGCTATCACACAAACATTGAATTCTTTGTACACCCATATCTCTGTCTAAATTTTTGCTTTCAAGAGTTCTAGCTCAAAAGCAGTACTTGAAATAAATAAATAAATAAAAAATAAAAAATAAATAAAAACAGATGCAAGGGATCCCTTCAACTTCAAGTCAGTCATAGAGAACCCAGACAACTCTCAGCTACCGGTTCATCACTGTCATTGTCATTAGATCGAAAAATAATAATCACTGTGTTATAAAACGTATGAGGTTCTAGTCGAGGAAATTCCTCTAGATCCTAAACTTGAAGCTTCGGCACATAAAGTATCTGTAACAATAACAAGGGCTAGGATTGTGTAGGAAGCAGACAACCATAAAAAAGCAAACTGGACGTTCTTAGGAAAAGTCTAGCCAGACTCGTTCAAATAAAAACGGAACGCCTGGCATAGAGAAGAGAAAATGAGATGATTGAATGGGAAAAGTTTGGGAACTCCTTGGCGAGCCCTACCTTTAACAATTTCTAAAAATAAGAAATGGATATACATAAGGGTACAAAGGATTATTTCTCGCTAATACCAACGATTTTAACTGCTCGAACTCCAAGAGAGAGCAGTTTCCACAATCTTTGTTGAACTATAATATTTAGTGAATAAATTCAGTTTAGATTTTTAATTCATCAAAATTTTACCTTCTTCTGAAATAGTACATCTTTTCGAAGTATGACTGAATATAAGTATTTTTTGTTGAAATAAAAAAAAAAAGTTGTATTTATTGTGTTCCTAATGTATTAGCGTATTACCCTCGTTATACTGCCTCTGCATCCTTAAATTTTCTAATACAGTAGAGTTCCTCAAACTTGAACATTTGGGGGGTATATATGACATTTCTCACTCCTCAAATTTGAACAATATTTTCAAAAACGTAACAGAATTCATGTGAAATCCACTTTCCGTAAATTAAGATAAACAACTTTAGAGAATATATCAATGTAATTTATTGTGAAATAAATGGAATTTGTTGCGGAAGTTAATATAAAACGATAATATTGAGGAAATACCAGAGGAAAATGGCACTCCGCGCAAAACTTTCTTCACATAACCTCAAATTTTACATTTTGAACTCAACTGTCGTTTAAATTTGTGGAGTTCAAATTTGAGGAACTCTACTGTAAATTAAAAAATCTTCCATGGCTTTAGTGCTTTTCAAACAAGTTTCAAAACGCAAATATAGATTTCAAAGCACCTCGAGACCACCTTTGAAATCTTTATGAAAAATAAAAAATATTGAGGTTAGAATCACCTTGAAATCTTGATTGGAGAATACCAAAACTTTATATTTATCTTTATTTCTTTATATTTATCTTTATCTTTATTCGCAGAATAGAGCCCTTAGTTAGACAAAAAAAGATTAATGGCTTCGGCTTACCTTTTAGATCAGGAAAATTTCATTAAGTCGAAATTAGAATAGCTTTCTTTCTTACATGCTTTGCAAACATTATCTCATTCTGTCGCACTCTTCTTCTTCATTTAAACATCGCAACAAATTCAATTTAGCTCAATCGAATTTGGAGAACGAAAGAGTGACATAGATATATGCAATAAGAAAAGTGTACCAAATTTCGGCATAGTTGCATGCAAGCGTCGAAGTCTCAAGTTTGAAATGTTATATTTTAAATACAAATTGATTTTTTTTATTCTTTCTTTTGTAAGAGTGTTGCTTGGAACCTTGTAAAGAGTTTACCGTCTTTATTTACTCTAAAATCATTCTTATACATTTTAAAATGTAGAAATAGCTTTGGTGGCCTATTTCGGCCATCTTCATTCTCATAGTTCCTTGCCCTTCGGGAATTCTTCCAATGTCTTTTTCACGTCATATCGTTCGTCGAAGTGACATTTTTGTTATTTTTTGCATTGTATAATCTATCAAGAATGCAGAAACTAAAAATACATGGATATTTGACGAAGAGAAATAGTGGCCGAAATTGCAAACTGACCGAAATTTGGTACACTTACCCTAAGTTTGGAAAAGAAATTTATGTGAATTTTGATTTCATAAATTTTTCCTTATTTAAAAAATGTGTGTCGGAGCCATGAAAAAATTATTTATTATTTTTTTTTTAATTTCTCAAAATATTCCAGGGCTTAGCAGCCTTGTTCAGCAGCAATATTAACACGACGCTCCATTTGGAGGTAACAATGACTCAGCTTCTTAATAATTTATTGATGAAAATTTATTATTTAAGAGCCCGGATCAGTTTTAGGTAGAGAAATCTCTTATAGGAAAGCAACTGTACGATGGAAGGGAATCGGGATGAGGCTTATCGTTGTGTAGAGATTGCTCGGAATGCTCTGGCCGAGGGAAAATTGGAGCGAGCTGAGAAGTTTCTCCTGAAAGCTGAGCGCCTGTATGAGACCAAAGATGCCAAGGAATTGCTGGAGAAACTCAAGGGGTACAACAAAGAGAATCGTCCGTCAACTGAAGAATCCTCCTCAGGACCTTACATGCGTCACGAGAAGAAATCCTCCAGCAAGGCTGAGTCAGCAAAAGCAACTGAAGCAGAGTACACGAGTGATCAGTTGGAGGCAGTGAAGAAGATTAAGAAGTGCAAGGATTACTATGAGGTGCTCGGTGTGTCCAAGGATGCCACAGATTCGGAGATTAAGAAGGCATACAAGAAATTGGCATTACAGCTGCATCCGGACAAGAATAAGGCACCAGGAGCCGTGGAGGCTTTCAAGGCCGTGGGAAAATGCTGCGGCAATTCTGACGGATGCCGAAAAAGAGGAAATCTTACGATTTGTACGGGGAGCAGAGTCATTCGGGACGTGCTGAGCACGCTGCCCACAATTACAGTAGTTTTCCAATTTGGCGGATACTCACGTGGATTTGACTCAGAGTACACGCCAGAGGAGATCTTCTCCATGTTCTTCGGCGGTGGCTTTCCACAGCAGAATGTCTACATGAGGCAGCGCAGGTATCAGCGAGCTGGGGACAATCAACATGGACAGAGGGAGCAGCAGAACAGCTACGCAGCCTTGATCAATCTTCTGCCAATTCTCCTGCTCATCATGCTGTCCTTGATGTCATCCTTCTTCATCTCAGATCCCATCTACAGTCTGCAACCAAACCAGTAAGTACATGAAAAAAAAATTAACATAAAAAAGCATTATCAAATTTTCTACATCGTCGCTTGCATCAGCTATTGACGTACTTGAAATATTATGGGCGATTTTCTGAATTCCCTTTTACAGTAGACTCTCAATTGGGCATTTTGAGCGAAATGTCATCCGGTTTATCATAGATTTGGACGTCAAAGCCTTTGTAAATTCCACAAAAAGCGCTCAATTATAAAGAATCACGATAAAATAGGAAGAACTACAGCGAATTTGAGCAAATTAGCTTCATAATTAAATGTGAAAATTGTCAACAAAATTTGTCGCCCGATTGAAAAAGAGCCGATTGAGTGAGAGTCTACTGTAATAAGAAAAATGGTTTTTTTCCAAAGTATGAAAATTAAAAAAAAAATGAAAACTTAATTGAATTGAAGAAAATATTATTTTATATATTTTTTTTAATTAAAAATTTCCAGAAATTTAAGCTAGAATTGAAAAAAAAATTATTATGACAGAATCCTTTTACTCGAATTAAAATTATAAAATATATCCAATATCCAACTGCCTATTTTGTAAACATCTTATTTTGAAATTTGAAGTTATGTTCGGCTTAAACTTTAAATTTAGGTTACTTTGTGGCGAAAATTCCGAAAAATCAAAATTAAATCCAAATGTAGGGTTAAAAATGGGGGTAATTTGGAACCTTTTGGCTCCGGCACACCTTTTAGATCAGGAAAATTTCATGAAGTCAAAATTCGAAACCCTTTCTTTCTCACATGTTTTGCATATGACTATCTCATTCTTTTGCATACCATATTCGATTGAGCTAAATTGAATTTATTGCGATGTTTTAAGAGAAGAAGAAGAGTGCGAAAGAATAAGATAGACATATGCAAAACATGTGAGAAATAAAGGGTTTCGAATTTCGACTTCATGAAATTTTACTGATCTAAAAGACGTGCCGGAGCCATTTGGAACATTTGAGATTTGCTCCCTGTTTCAAATGGGCAAAGGGAAATCAAAAGAAAGAAGAAGAGGAACAGTTTTTCTTCGTGTTTTTTTTCTTTTGCACATCTAAAACAGTGAGTAAATCACAAAATTACAAATTAAAAATAGTTGTAAATTACCCGATTTACCCTAAAACGATCGGTTTTTGTTTCTCTGTTGAGATTAAGAAGTCTGGGACACTTAAGAAAGTGAAAGTCTAACCACTGACAATAAAATTATTTAAGAAAAAGTAATAACATTTATCCAAAAATTCAAACTAAAAGAAAGTGCTTCAAATTGAAGAGTTGATCAAGAATTATTTAACTGTTTTTGTGTATTGAAAAAGCCAATCAAAACTCCAGGAGGGCAGGAAAAAGTAAAGGCTTTGTGTTTTTAATACCGGGGTGTTAAAACACACAACGCAAAAAATAAAGCCGCAATATATATTTTTAAATAAATCTTTATTAAAAAACGATCATAATTGTGCATAAAACTCGCACTACTTAAGTTAAACTCGCACTACTTTAACCATAGAACCGACACTGCTTCACCATAAAACGGTCAATATTATTTTCAAATCCCGCAGGACTTAAGCTTAAAATGATTTCATCTGTATGTAATACACTCATAGCTTTAACACGAAAAAGGTTAAAATTGCAAATAAAGAGCGCACAGTTTCAGCACAAAACTGTTAAAATTGAATATAAAATCCTCACAGCTTTCGAACGAAACGTTTAGAAATTTGGAATCGTTCTTCTTGGATTCTGTGCAGATTTTATTAAAAATCGATATAATAAAATAATTTCTGCGTGAATTTTTCTTTAATACATTAGTCTCATATTAATAATAAAGCACGATGGGTTTTGGAATATTATCACAGAAACATTCATTACCAAAGAATCAGTGTGAGCAAGGAGACAATAATTCTCTTCATGAACATTGTTTTCTGGAATATGATGTAAAAAAAAATATTTTGTAAAAATGTTCGTAAATGTTTGTGAATTCCTATTGGGAAGTTACGAAATGCTCGTGAATCGTATAACCCACAAACAAGTTCGTAAAAGTTTGTACTTTCTTCACAAACATTGTTCGTAACATGATCATTTGACGAACATTTTTTTGTTCTTTTACAAACATTTGTTCGTAAATGTTCGTAAACATACAAAAAATGTTCGAAAAAATTTGTCATTTGTTCGTAAATGTTTGTAAAATGTTCGACAGGAAAACAAACATTTACGATCAAATGACAAAATTTTACGAACATTTTTTTGTGTGTTTACGAACATTTTACGAACAAATGTTTGTAAAAAGTACAAAAAATTTTCGTCAAATGATCATGTTACGAACAATGTTTGTGAAA